>NC_041343.1:19380874-19680874 GCF_004354835.1 Perca flavescens
GGTGACTAACAGCATATTCTTTATATTTTTGACCATTTATTTTTGTAAATAATTGCAAATTCCTTCTATTGAAACATTTCTATGGTGTTTTACATGGTTCAGACTCTCAGGCAGGAAAAAAGAATAAAGAGAATGGGAACTGCAGTACCAGGAGACTCTCACACTGTTCTACTGCTGGGAGGAGGTGAGCGTGGACCACTCTACATACTTCTTGCACAGTATATTTGTGTGTGTGTCTGTGTGTGTGTGTGTGTGTGTGTGTGTGTGTGTGTGTGTGTGTGTGTGTGTGTTTGTGTGTATCAATTTTGGGATTTGGCCTGTTAGTGAGACAAAATGTGATGGTGTGTTATCTCTCTGTAAGCGTAGGAGCTGCGTCGCTGATCTGCGCTGAGACTCTGCGGCAGGAAAACTTTGGCGGCAGAATCATCATGGTCACCAGAGACGACCTTTTACCTTATGACAAAACACGACTCAGCAAGGTGCTGTGGAGTATATGACACGAAACGGAAACCTACATTTTAATGATGAATATGTGTGTGTGTTTTTGCATTGACTACTTAAACCCTGCACCTATCGTACAGGTAATGAATGTGGAGAATGACAGTATTCTGCTGAGGAGGATGGAGTTCTTCCAGCAGTACGATATCGAGGTGTGGCTCAGGAAAGAAGTGAGTTCCTTTTCCATCTTCTGTCTACTCACATAATCAGTCTTATTGTATAATTCCTCAGCGTACTTGTGACTACAGACATGTCATACTTGTGGTATTTTGAACTGTACAACACATTGCAGGCGGTGTCAGTGGACACAGACAAGAAGAAAGTCACATTTGACGATGGTTCAGTCGAGAGCTATGACCAGCTCCTCATCTCAACAGGCTGCAGGTGCAGACAAAAACACACACAATCACTGGATGTATGTGGGCAAGCATTTCATTTGAAACCAGGGCCTGCCTGAGCCTTTTGGGGCCCTTGACAGCCACCCCTTATACCTCAAATGTGAACATGAATAATCACTCTATTGGAAAAACTAAAAATATGCCTGGTAAAGTTAAACAAGACATGGTGCAGTGTCATTCTAATGGAAAGTCCATTGAATATAGTATGTTATGACTTCAAGATATAATCCCCATTTCAGTTATAGTGCCTTCAAATCCCAAATGTTTTATATAGAGACCCTGAAATGGGCCATTTGTGGAATGTCATCTTATGGTTGCAAGCATTTTTGGGGCATTCAGTAGCCTGGGAAAACCCTGACAAACTTCCAGCAAATTTGAGATTTGCTCTGCAAGTCAGTCTGGCCAAGAGCCCATTCAAGCCCATTTCCAATTTTTCCCAATCGAGGCACCAATCACAACCGTTGAGGCTGGCTTTACACAATGACGATAGCACAGCAAAGGCAAGCAGCTTTTTGTTTACATTCAACATGACGGCCACCGAAGCGCAGCAACCCGTTGATGCCACTGCTACGTCACCCAGATCTTTGGTCTGATTGGTTGAAGGACTATCCAGTTGCGCCCAGAGACATTTGCCCCTTTGGAAATGGGCTGTGAATGAAGCTTGCCCAGACCCACTCTCAGTTACAACTGAGAAGGGTCTGGTGTCAACCAGGCTAGGCATTCAGGGCACTTCATCAGGGAGTGTATTTATTTATAGTATCAAATCATAACAAGAGTTATCTCAAGACACTTTACAGATAGAGTAGGTCTAGGCCACACTCATTCTAAGTGACCCCAAACTTTTGACCGGTAGTAAATTTACAGTATGTATATATATATATATATATATATATATATATATATATACATTATGTTACATTTGATGTATATACACATTTGATGGAAAGTCTGTGATCTGACGGTTTCTGTCGTCATCGTTCTCTCCCTCTTCTCGACTGACACATAACTTCTAAGATTGATGGTTATTAGGAAACGGGGTAATGGAGTATTTTATCTGTCTGCAACAATTTTGGACAAAATATTTTACTCAATCAATGATGATCAAAGCAGATGTGATAACTGTACTTTAACTTTGTACAAGGAAAGTGGTCATTGTTGCAGCACCACACACAGCACTGCATTGCTTCTAAACAGAGTCATGGCCTGTCGTTTAGAGCGAAGGATCTGGATGTGCCTGGCATGAAGTTGAAAAACGTCTTGATGTTGGAAACACCAGAGGATGCCCGCCAAATCCATACAGCCTGTCTTGGCTGCAACGTCGTCCTCGTGGGAACCTCTTTTGTCGGTACTGTGTTGCAGTGTGCAAAATATGCACATATTTTTTTTATTTTTGTCTGGATTGGTGATGTGTAGGAAATAAAAATAGACTGTAGAATAAAGACTTAACAACATCAAATCTACTTCAGTGGTCTTATTTGATTGTGAAATAGATAAAACATAAAGTTTTTTATTCATCAGTTTTACGGAGGCCCCAAACCTACAAAAGACAGTCAAAGGTTATCTGACAACAATATGAAAATAATACTGATTACTTTTATAAATAATGTTAGTTAAATATTTTAATGGTATAAAAAGAAATATAAACCTTTATAGTTTCCTTTAATGTCCAATCATTTGGCAAAAAAGAGAATAGCTTTTTATTTCATCTTTTTACCACAAATCAATTAATTTATTTTAAAGAATTTAATTTATTTCACTCCTCTACTTAGCCTTCATTAACTCTTTATTTTTCCTATGGTTTTATCTAAGTACACATTTCCTGTTTTCCTTGAAATTATATGATAATTGGATAGGCATGTTCATGTGTTTCTGTGGCAATGATTGGATAAAAAATATAATATAAGCTTAATATTTTTTACATTCCATTTTATTATGTAACATACTTTAAAACATTGTTATTTTGTATGTATGTTGTTATATTTTTGACTTGTTTGGTAGCCTTTTACTACTTTTGTCAGTTTTGGGGCTCCTGACAGTTATTTTCATTTGAATTTTCTCTACTACATCTTCATTAACACATTGTTTTTTCAGGTATGGAAGTTGCATCTTATTTGATAGACAAATCCTCCAATATCACAGTGATCGGCAGCAGTGAGCTGCCGTACCAGAACACACTGGGTCGGGAAGTTGGCAAAGTCACTATGACGGTAAGAAAGAGAGAGAGAGTCCTTTATTTTATCCTCTTTTCAGTTTAGCTAATTGTAGTTTAAACTCTTGTTCCTGCAGATGCTGTCAGAGAAAAATGTGAAATTCTACATGAACGATATTGTGATGGAGATCAAAGGTGTGGATGGCAAGGTAAAGTGGGAAAATACACATTGTGCCAATTTGTTTAATTCCGACACGAACATCAGTAAACATAGAGTAAAATCTGAAAATATAAATGTTCACAGTTCTTCCTGTCCTCTGTCTCATCGTCCTTTCTTACTCAAGGTGAAGGAGGTTGTGCTGAAAAGTGGAAACGTCATCCCTGCGGATGTTTTGATTGTTGGCATTGGTGAGTGTAATGCAGACATTTTTGTGATTTCACATTTACACACATCTCCTTACAATATCTTTATTCATGTTTCTGCTCATTATCTTTATTACTGTTTAACGTCTTTACATTATTAATCAGACATATCTTGCAAACTTCATAAAAAAACAGTAAAAAAACATATTATATTGACCTTTGGAGAATGCTGGAGAATGCTTATAGTAAATTATATTACCAGTATTTGTTCATTTTTGTAACTATATCTGAGGTGCTGGTTTGGCAGATTTTGTTAACACTGGACAGAGCCAGGCTAGCTGTTTCCCTTTGTTTCCAGTCTTTGTGCTGAGCTAAGCTAACCGGCTGCTGACTGCAGCTTCATATTTTCAGTCTTCTTTTCTAACTTTCTATCAGAGCTGAGAAAAACGGCTTAACAACCCTATCAGTATTCCTACAAAACCTGCTCAACCACTGTTCTCCTCTTTCTTTCATCCACCAGGCATCAAACCGAACTCAGAGTTCCTGCGGGGCAGCAAAATACAGATGGACTCAAAAAACTTTGTAACAGTCGACAAGGTCAGCTAAAAACCTGCTTATCTAGGGCTCTTTTTGTGCCTTCATTCTCAACACATAACCTCTCATCTCTTCCTAAACATTGGGCCCTATTTTAACAATCTGAAACGCAAGTATCAAACGTGAAACGCAAGTAGCTTTGTAGGCGTATCTCGGATCTCGCAAATCTAAAATGGGTTGGTCTGAAGTAGCTAGGCGTGGTTTGGGCGTAACGTGCAATAAACCAATCAGAGCGTCATCTCACATTCCCTTTAAGAGCAGGCGGGCTTGTTCCGTGGCGGATTGCTATTATGACGGCCTCTCGGGCGCATCTCCTCAAGTCTGGAGAGGACTGCTGCAGCCATGGAGCGTGGGCCTCCAAACGCACCACCTGCTCCTGTTGTGCTCCTCCCCCCACTCCATCTCCGTCCACCCGCTCCACCAGGAGCACATCGCACATTGCCACTCCCGGACCAAATCCCGCCGGAGTGTCCAATCCCGCCGTAGTTCAAAGTCACGTCTCCTTAAGTCCTCTAATATTTCCTCATTTATGTCATCAACACATCCATGATTCATGGAAATGTTGTGTAAAACACAACAAGCCACAAAGAATGCTGCGACTTTTTGAGGACTGTAATGTAAAGTTCCTCCTGACCTATCCAAACACCTGAAGCGCATTTTCAGTAAAAATTTTCCTTGTAATTATGTATGGTTTGCAAAAATGGGAACTGCTGCATCCCTTTAGATGAGAGAAGTGTATGCGCGTTGTGCACACGCTACATTATGGCCAAGCATGCGCCCCTAAAATAGCATCTAAATAACGCGCCACTGACTTTAGACTAGGTTTTCCTGGTCAGTGGCGGAATTGTTTTATAGCACCAGAACGTATGCGCCGGAACACGCGTCCTCTTTTCGCTGAACCGCCCCCGGGAGCGCAAATTCATTCCCTAATTTACCGTCGTGCGTCTGTGGAGGGAAAAGTCCGCTGTGCGTTGGGTGCAAAATAGGAATGATACATGCGTCGGTGTACAAAGGCAATTGCGCTGAGGGCAAGATAGGGCTCCAAGTCTTTTGTTGAGATTGACTTCTTCAGGGGGGGAGGAGGGGCATCAGGCACCGCATGTCAGGCTTTATCCCAGCAATGTACATCCGATGAGCCAGACTAGGGTCTCACAGACTCTCACAGGTTTTCCAGGACCACAAACATAACAGTAATCTTAATTAACATTAAACATGTGATATATATATATATATATATATATATATATATATATATATATATATATATATATATAGGGCTGTCAATCGATTAAAAAAAATTAACTAATTAATTGCACAATTTGTTGTAATTAATTGCGATTAATCGCTTTTTTAAATTGAGACTGAAGCTTGTAATAATGGATATTTAAATGCTAAATCACTTAACTTTGCAAATATGAAGAAAAAAACAAACAAGGAAAGGTTCTGCTAAGTTCAGTATGTTTAATATCTTTCAGAACAACAGCAGCAACAATTTGGCTTATTTAGTCCTGCTGAAGGCTGCTGGAAACGGCTAGAAACTGTCTGACTTGAGAGCAGATTTTTGCCACCGTCCCCGGCTGCTGTCGCCTGCTCTCGTCTACTTTACAGGCGAGGCGCAGTTCATCTCCAACGAGCCTATGTTCAGTCGGCGGCAGGGCAGTCGGGACTCACCCGGAAATGGCGAGCGGAGTGAGGTGACGTGACTAGTCTCTCAAAATCTGACGAAAATCTTTTAAATTGACCTTTGTTGAGCTGAAATGAAGACAGATTCAGCAACTGCAAGGCCTATTTCTCACTTAAAATGTTTTCAGAAACATGTTTCCATGAACTATTTTAGTACAATATGAGATCGTATTCTGAACGGCCGCCATGACAGTCTGGCTCTCAATATCCGGAGAAAACAAACCCATGTGACGCGTTCGTCCAATCAGCTGCCGGTTTTCATTACTCGGGCAACAATACAGAGTAGCGCCGCCTGCTGTTATGGAGGCGTATTACGTTTCGAAGCCGCCACATGAAGTAAACAAACACAGCTGCATTAATTTTGTTAATTTATTTTAATGAGTTAAATATTAAACAATTAACGCAAAAATTAACGCGTTAATTTTGACAGCCCTAATATATATATACACACACACACACACACACACACTACTGGTCAAAAGTTTTAGAACACCACAATTTTTTATTGAAATTTTAGCAGTTCAAGTTCAATGAATAGCTTGAAATGGTACAAAGGTAAGTGGTGAACTGCCTGAGGTTAAAAAAAAAAAAAAAGTAAGGTAACCCAAAACTGAAAAATAATGTACATTTCAGTAGCTGTTCTGCAGCAATGGAGGTTGATCAAGCTTTGAAAGTTGGTGCTACCAATTCAGGTGTTCCAACTTGTCTGGATTACTTACAAACCCCTCTGTTGTATAAAAGTATTGTTGGAACACACTGTGGTACCATACGCTCATGAGCATTATTTGAACAGTATTGTACTGCAGAAAGTAGTGTGTTCCCATAAAAATGGCGGGAAAAAGGCAATTAACAATGGAAGAGAGACAGACCATCATAACACTTAAGAATGTTGGTCTTTCCTACAGAGAAATTGCGAAGAAAGTCAAGGTGTCAGTGAGTACAGTATTCTTCACCATCAACTTAGAAACTGGGGGAAACTCTGACAGGAAGAGGTCTGGCAGACCCAAAGCCACAACAGAATCAGAAGACAAGTTTCTGAGAGTCAACAGCTTGCGTGATAGGTGGCTCACAGGACAACAGCTTCAAGCACAGCTTAATAGTGGTCGTAATGAGCAAGTCTCAGTTTCAACTGTAAAGAGAAGACTTGGAGCTGCAGGTTTGATAGGTCGAGTTGCAGCAAGAAAGCCATTGCTAAGACGTCAGAATAAGAAAAAGAGGCTTGCCTGGGCCAAGAAACATCGTCAATGGACTACTGAAGACTGGAAGAAGGTGTTATGGATTGATGAATCAAAATTTGAAATCTTCAGTTCATCACATTTTTGTACGCTGTCGAGTAGGCGAAAGGATGGTTCCTCAGTGTGTGACATCAACTGTCAGACATGGAGGAGGAAGCGTGATGGTCTGGGGCTGTTTTGCTGGATCCAGGGTCGGTGATTTGTACAGAGTGAAAGGCACCCTGAACCAAAACGGCTACCACAGCATTTTGCAGCGCCATGCAGTACGCTCTGGTATGCGCCTAGTAGGTCAGGGGTTCATCCTACAGCAAGATAATGACCCAAAACATAAGTCCAAGCTATGCCAGAACTACCTTAGGAAAAAAGAACAAGATGGTAAGCTTAAAAACATGGAGTGGCCAGTACAGTCACCAGACTTAAACCCCATTGAGCTGGTTTGGGATTAACTGGACAGAAAAGTGAAAAAAAAGCAACCTACAAGTGCCACACATTTATGGGAACTTCTGCAACAGAGTTGAGAAGAACTTTTTGAAGAATATTTGATTTCCATTGTAGAAAGCTGTTCAGCTGTTAGATCTGCCAAAGGGGGCTACTTTGATGAGTCAAAAATTTAGAATACATTTTGGTTTATAAATTGATTCCATGATTTCTTTTGTTCATTTGTTCTATTCTTTCATTTCAGAGTACATTAAGACATTGAACTGCATGAATTTCAATTAAAACCTGGAAAAATTGGGGTGTTCTATATATATATATATATATATATATATATATATATATATATATATATATATAAAATTAGCTCTCTGCCTGTATCTCCTGCTTACAGTACATGCGCACCAATGTCCCCAGTGTGTACTGTGGGGGCGACCTGGCCACCTTCCCCCTGGCGATGGCCAAAAACCGGCTGGTCAACATTGGACACTGGCAGATGGCACAAGCACATGGTAATGTAGTAACAATGTAAATGTAGCCAAAAAGACTTAGAAGAAAAACTTTACCTGACAGTCAGACTTCAGATAGACAATTTTATTTCTAGTCAAATATAATATATATTTGTATTTGTGTTTAGCGAGAATAGCAGCTCTGAACATGCTGGATAAACCTACTGAACTCAGCTCAGTTCCTTTCTACTGGACCGTCCTACTGGGTAAAACCATTCGATATGCAGGTGGGCTCACACGCACGCATGCACGCATGCACGCACACAAAGACACACACACTTTAGTTTGGATCTAATTTAAAAAAAAAAAGGTTATCATGTAAAGTTATTTTATGTGTTGCTATTTCTATGGTTGCTATTTTCATATTTAATAAAAGAGTAAAAGTAACAAACTCACTCTATGCACAAACTATCCTCTAAATCCTCCCATGATAGATTTCTTATTTTCCCACGTATCACCATTAAATGTTACTCATGTTTTCATTCGGGCTGTGTGCAGGCTATGGGGAGGGATACACTGACATCGTAATTAAAGGAAAGTTTGAGGACAGGAAGTTCCTGGCATTGTACATCAAGTAAGTTGAGAAAAACAGCTGCTGTTGTTGACAAAAAAACATCTGTATTCAGAAACATGTAACCCCTTTAACAAATACATGTCCAAATATCTTTTGTTTTTTAACCTGTAGGAATGATGAGGTCATAGCAGCAGCGAGCCTAAACTACGACCCAGCAGTGTCTGCAGTAGCCGAGAGGTTTGCAGCAGGAAAAATCATTACGAAGAAAGAGGCGGAGTATGTCAAATCTTTTCATCTTTGGATAATTCTGGTAATACTTTTGGTGTTTACGCTGACCCCAAGTGGCCATAAAATCAGCTATTACAGGTTTAATTGACCTTCTGGGTTTTTCAAAACATTGCCTGGTAATTATTTTTCAGAATAATCACATGCTTAGCTTTGTGACTCGAGTGTAATGGCAATACATTAGAGGAACAAACTGGGACTATATATAAACTCCATATAAAAGCATGTGCTCTCCCCCTGACAGATCAGATGCCATGAGCTGGCTGCAGTTGTCCCAATCTACACTTTCCTCCGCTCTTTCACTCAACACGTCATCTGTACAACGTTGACACGCAGCCAGAATGTCATTCATCTGTCTCTTCGTCACCACCACCAATCTCACCAAGGACAGAGAGTTTGGAGACCTGGATTAAAGTGTTTGATTCAGAAGAGACAGACTTCACACAATCCACAGTGAAGTTTATATTTACAGTGTTGAAGTTTTGGATTTTAACTGTATGTCATACACTCAGTGTTTAGGTGAGGGGGACTCCACCATGCAAACAACAGATACCTCAGATGGATGCAGACTTCTTTTATTATCTTAATATTTTTTTTATTATTTCTTTAAAGTTTTTATTTTTTATTTTATTCGATGGGTTTATATCTCCAGCGGTATTTAAGTGACAGTCCAGAGACATCACATTTAGGATGCCTCAGTATGTTCTCTGCTTATAATCTTTAAAGGTCCCATGGCATGAAAAATTCACTTTATGAGGTTTTTTAGGTGTAAACCGAGCCCTGGGTATCCTGCTCTGCCTTTGAGAAAATGAAAGCTCAGATGGGCCGATCTGGAATCTCCTCCTTATGAGGTCATAAGGAGCAAGGTTACCTCCCCTTTCTCTGCTTTGCCCCTCCAGAGAATTTGGCCCACCCATGAGAGAGAGAGAGAGAGAGAGAGAGAGAGAGAGAGACATCATGGCTTTCAAACAAGCAAAGTGGCAGTTGGTCAAGGCCACACCCCCACACTCCACCTTGCCCGCCCCTCTCTCCTCCTCAATAGCTACAGACACAGAAATGGCACATACTAAGGAAAGCTCTTTGTAGGACTGGCTCTAGTAGCACTAATTCTAATTCTAATTCTGCACCAAGGCTGAATTTCGGGAAAGAGACTTCAGATACAGTATTAGGGGACCACTAAGGTCTATATAAAAGCATCCAAAGAGCACCATGTCATGGGACCTTTAAAAGACAGTGTACAATGCCATTTACTTGGATGGGGCTGCTGGAAAAACACAAGTGGCCTTAATGCCCACTGCAGCTATGTATGTGGTCCGGTCGGTGAGTCGGAGGGGGGATTAGGAGAACAGAGGGGGAGTGCTCAGCTCTTTGAAGCAGAGATGCTGAAATAGGCAACGGTAACAAAACACACCAACAGGGAACAATAGGCCTTCGACAAACAGCACAAAAATGCAGTGTGACAAAACCTTCACAAAAGAAATGCTGCGTTTTTCTGTCTCTGCTGGTTTATTACTGTCTTTACTTCACACATCCACATTTACTTTTAGCTTCACTCTGCCTTCCTGTCAACAGCATGCCTCAGCTCACTGTAACCAGGGTTCAACTGGTGCAGACTTCCCAAGGCCAGTACCTGTTATGTACTAATGTTGTATGTAAAAGATTTGAAACTTTTTTTTGCTAAACATGACAAGAATTTGTTGTTGTTTTTAAAAACAGTATTTAGATCAGAATATCGATATACCTCGTGATTATATACTTTTTCTGAATAATAAATTGAGAAAATGTTTATGGAAAAAAAAATAACCAGACAGGAAACTCATATTTTTGGAGTAATAGAGCAAATTCAATACCTGACAAATCACGATCTTCAACACATTTATGCAGAAAATTATATTAAAAAAACACTATAGATCCACATAATAATATTCATTTAAAGTGTCACTGGTATATATTATCACACATGTTGCCTTCCACTCTTGAAGCTAATTGTAATATGATTTCCATCTATCTGCTCATCTCACTGGCTGAAGGCAATACTGACTGTCATGATATTCCTGCAACTTCACATCTCTTGGAGAATTGCATTTATAGCATTATACTGTTCAGTAACAGCTTAACATGTTAATATATCTACCATGAACAGCTCTAAGTCTTCCTTTGCACCCAAACACATTGTTACAGTGAGTAAAACAATTCTGCATATTATGTATTCTTCAGGTGAGAAAAATATCAGCTTTATTCTCCTAAGTATTTTAAGTGAAAGATGGTCTTTGCCTCTTACTTACAATGCTGAATATCAATCCTCTTGTTAATAACAGCTTTCTTATCAATGCAAAGAGAACACTGATGCCCAGGGACAAATAACAGGGATGTAGGCCTACTTGTCATTTAAACTTTTTAGGGCCCAAGCGCCGACAGCGCTATTATTTTCCCGTCAAATGAATTGGCTTTTTGAGGGGCTTCACATATTCAAAAACTCACCAAATTTGGCGGCCGCATCAAGTCGGGTGAAGATTTACATATTTTAAGGGTTTCGGGAATAGGCGCACAAAAATGGCTCGCTAGCGCCCCCTAGAAAGTTAAGAAAATTGAGCCCCTGCAGTGCGTTTAACGTAGACTCACGAAACTTGGTACACATATGTAACATGTCAAGATGTACAAAAAACTTCCTTAGAGCCACACCCTAAACCCAAAAGGAAGTCCGCCATTTTGAATTAAATGTTCGAAATTAGTGCGATTTTGGCCATTTCCACATGTCGTACTTTAACGAACTCCTCCTAGAGATTTCATCCGATCAACTTCAAACTCGGTCTGTGCCATCTTAAGATGTTAAAGATGAAAGGTTGTTAAAAGAAAAACTTTTCGTCATAGGGCGTGGCCGTGGCGGGGCGGCCATTTTGTGCGTTTCGCCGCCAAAACAGGAAGTGGGTGTAACTCGACTGTATGTTGTCCGATTACCTCGAAACTTTTCAGGATTCATAAGAGTCCAACCCTGAGGACAAATAAAGGCCGATATTTACTTAAAGTCATAGCGCCCCCTAGTGGCAACAGGAAGTAGGCCTAAAAGTCAAGGTGCTATACTTTAACAAACTCCTCCTAGAGATTTCATCCGATGGACTTCAAACTTGGTCTGTACCATCCCAACACCTTAACGATGAAAAGTTATTAAAAGAAAAACTTTTCGTCAGACGGTGTGGGCGTGGCGTGGCGGCCATTTTGAGTGTTTAGCGATGAACAAAGAAGTTGTTGTAACTTGAGTGTACGTTGTCGTATCTGCCCGAAATTTCTCACAATTGACAAATGTCCATGCCTGAGGACACCTACAGGCCAAAATTGACTTTTGGTCATAGCGCCCCCCGCTGGCAAAAGGAAATCTGCCTTATATGACAAAAATCATCCGATTTGCATGAAACTCAGAATGTGTGGTCTACGTGTGATACTGAGCCGCCCCCTATAATATGGCCACGCCCACTTACTCAGGCCACGCCTCCTTTCATAACATTTGAACCGTTTAAGGTATACCCTTGTGTGAGGTATCATTGAACTCAGCATAGACTTCCTTCTTCATTGGTGATGGTTTGGCCCGCCCCCTATGTTTAAGCCACGCCCCCTTTCATACATGCTTACCCATTTAAGGTAGAGTCTTGTGTGAGGTATCATTGAACTCAGCAGAGACTTCCTTCTTTATCGGTGATGGTTTGGCCCGCCCCCTATGCATAAGCCACGCCCCCTTTCACAGCTAATGAACCGTATGACGTAGAGTTTTGTGTGAGGTATCGTTGAACTCGACAGGGAGTTCCCTTTTCATTGGTGACGGTTTGTGGCATCTGAGTGCCGCGCAAATGCACGGTCGCAAGGAGCGGCGTCCGCCGGTAATCCCGACGCGCGCAGAGGCGCGAGGGCCCGTCCATCGCTGCTCGCAGCTTTAATTTGTCTTGTGTTTCACTTTGTTCATAAATTAAAAAAATAAAAACTCAGGCACAACAGTACTGTACATTTTTGCATTCATCATTCAGCAGTGTTCTAAGATTTACATTTTACCACCTTTTGAAGATGTAGCTTTTGATTAGCATTATGTAGAGAACAGTATAGAGCAGCAAGAAATAAGTAGAAATAGAGAGGGGTATATACATGGCTGGACTGAGGACTTTGCACATTAGACCACTGGTAAAGAAGGTCAGCCACCATGCTTAACAGATTGAGCTTTTGAACACATTTTATTAGACAGTGTGATAGCATAGTAACACACTGTTACAGCAGTCACATTTAAATTTTTAGTTAGATAACTCCACTAACACTTAGTGGCTTTCTGGGTATTTTTGTAACAAAAAAACAAAAACTAAAAACAACTGCTAACCTGTATTTTAAAGTTCTAACAATGTAGGAGGAAAAAACGTAATGTGACCCCTATCAATTTAACCCTCCTCTACCTCACCCACATGTGAGGGGGGTTTAGTGGTATTATCCTGATTGGGTTTCAATCTTGAAAGGTCAACTTTGGGTCTTTTCTGTAAGTGGTGCATAATTTAGATGCAGAAGTTAAACTGTGCAAATCCTATATTAAGTTTATAACAGGCCCATTGACCAGGAGCAGGTCCTGTCCTGTCCTGTTCACGGACAGTCGTGGCACTTTGGTTACGTGTTTGTTTTGTACCTGACAGAAAGTATTTCTATCTGGTGTTTTAAAGGGTACTGAATTGGCAACACGCTCAGTTTCTCTTTAGTCCAACGTCTCAACGGCACCCAAAGATCTTCACTCTGTGCCTCACTGAGATGAACCACATAAGGCTCTTACCTGCTTATTTAATTCAGTCTGTGCTCAAATGCAGTACTGACTCCTGTGGGTCAGATTAAGTCAAAGCCTTTTTCTCATTGCTCTCCTTAAGGAAAAGTCGGTCTCAAGGCACCCTGGGGTTCTTTTAACAGAGCGTCTCTGTGTGCAATGTAACGCTGCCGCCTGTTGGCCCTGTACAGCTCCAGCCTCTTCTCCTCAGCCTGGGGGTCGTCCAGCACTCCCTCCCACCTCAGGCTCTCCCTGGCCTGGGCGCCGAGCTCTCTACTGCCACTGGTTTTGTTAGTAGCTGTAAGCAGGGCCGGGGAACCCTTGGGGTGTTTTTTGCTCTTCCCGGCGCTGCCAGTGAGCCGATCTCCGTCCTTCTTACTGGTAGCTCTGAGGTTGGGCAACTGGGCCCGAGGCTGACCTGGACTTAGTGGGGGCAGCAGGGACACTGGCGAGGTCTCAGGGGGCAAAGATACAACCTGAGGTTTGTCTGTAGGGAGGCAACATAAACATGTAGGCTCATGCACACCACCAAACAAAGCTGAGGGCTTAAATTACTAATGACTCCCTCTGGAGTTGGAGAGGTATGGCTTGGTTTACAGTAATGAGCTGTAATAGGCCAGTGAGTTTAAGCGACACTAGGGGCTATTCTCTATTGACCTATTTAACCCAGTAGAGAAATGCATAAGGATGTGGATCCACATATCTCTGTCAAGTCTCTAATCAAATGCTCCAGAAAACAAAAAATGTAAGAAAACAATTTGACTGACTGTAATATGTCTATAATGCACTGGTGATGGACAATGTTAATGACTATGATGGAAAAATAAGCAGAACTGTTATATGCAATTGTACTTCCTTTGCTGTACTGTAGTATAATACCACTATTGTACCTACTACAATTTTATGTAGAAATGTAAATGTAAAAATATGTTGAAAATGTTATTTTCTTATTTTCATTTTTTGCTTAAAAATGTCCATTTGCAGGCCTTGAAATGTAAAACTATTAATTTTCAAGAATGGTACCTATTTGATTGCTAATTATTATTCATATCTCAGTAGTACTTTGTTGACTGACTACTTGTGTATTTCCATTTTCTGCTGCTTTACACTTCTGCTTCACTACATTTTAGAGGCAATTACTGTGCTTCTTACTACACTACATTTGTTTGACAGCTGTAGTTCCTGGTTTTAGTGATTCAATTGAACATTGTTCCTTAAATATGATGCATTATTACAGATTAAACTACCCAAAGGTGAATAAAGTGTTTAAAATTAGCTCAACCTCAACCAAATAGCCAATAACATCAGTGCATTAGCAATAATTAAAGTTGTAATACAATGCTACACAGACTGTGGCCACTTTCTGGTTACTTTTACTTTTGAAACTATACACTTTACTGATAATGCTTTCTTACAATTTTGAATGCAGGACCTTTACTCTTAATGCGTTATTTTACTGTAAAACTGATTTTACATTTACACATTCTAATTGTATTGCTACTTATAAGCAATGGATCTGAACACTTCTTTCTATTTTCCACAACTAAGTATATTTACCTGTATTATCTGGAGGAGTAGTGGAAGCCTTGACTTTCTTTCTCTTCTTCTTCTTCTTCTTTTTATTGTCAGAGCTCCTGGATGGCTGCAGCAGCTTACAGTTTTTGTCTTCAGGCATCATGATATACAGCCACACAAACACTGCTGATGAATAGGTCTGTGCAGGCTAGTAAGGCGATTGTGCCGAAGGATAAAATGCTTCTTAGACGAATCCTCTCTCTTACTGCAAGACCATTAACGTGGAAAATGTACAATTACGAGCTTTAAGACAAATAAGTTAACTATAAACTGCAAAACAGAGTCTTGTAAATCTTCGTTTACCCACTAGAAGCGGAGCTGTTGAAGTGAGTATCGGCAGCTTTAGTCCCGAGACGAGCTGCTTTATTTTCCGTGGATTAAAACGTTTGTTTATTGCATGAAAAGGCAACAGAAAGTGGAAAATGCTGGATGCTACAATGCTACCTGCTATTTTCGTATTCCGTAGGCTATTTGTTCCGGGACACGCTTTTTTCCACAATCACGCTTCTCCATTTGATAGACTCACGGACGCGTTGCCCAGTGACCCGTCTCCATACCAACAGGACACACCTTCTCAGAGAGGAGAACGGGTTAAATCTTTAAATCTTTATCCATCTATGGTGAAATCTCGCTTTCTTTACAGTTTTAATTCCTGAAGAGTATTTTCTTTTAAATTAAACGGCATGTTCTGGTAAATAAACTCAGTATGCAAAACTTGCCCTTGTCCTGGTTAACTCTTCAAAACTAAAGTACCTTAAATTAAGTTTAAATTCATTCACTCTAACGTCTGTGTATATCAGCATAAAAGGAGTTGGTAGGGGATAGGGTAATACCATTGGCTTGAGGAACTAAGATTTGGACACAACAACTGCAGCAACATTAACTATGGTTTGCAATTCAAGGTCATAACAGCCCCCATTATAATCCAGGTGAAAGCAAAGATTTGACCCCGACGTGATTTGAACACGCAACCTTCTGATCTGGAGTCAGACGCGCTACCGTTGCGCCACGAGTTCGACACACAAAGTGGGATCTGACAGTGACCATAGCTCACATAACGTAATGATCTAGGACTGACAGGCATGCAAATTCTCAGAATGAGATATATTGGCCAAGTAGGCCTACTACCCAGCCGGCACGTGACCGACCTCAACGTCGAAACCAAATTCAACGGTGATTCAACCCTCTACCATGACGTTGTTTCAACCGTAAATAAACGTTAAAATGCCAGCTGGGTATGTGTACACATCCAAGGAATTTTCCATTACTTTAATGTTACACACAGTTCCGGGAACAATTATCAGGAAGAGATAGAAATAGACATAGGCCTACAGCTTAAAACAATGACAAGGAAGCTGAACAAAGATGGGCAAACATAAACATTTAACTATAATGTACATACAACATTTTACGCTGCTATGGAATATCTAGCCTATAGAATGATAGCACTACTCCGTATACAGTCCATAAGTGTATTTTTTTTGTTTCCAAATGATCACACAGCATCATTTTTTATTTTTATTGTAGTAAGATAGATATTGTCATTAGTTGCTGTCTCAGGTTAGACTGTTACTATTGGATTTATTAGTTTTGGACTTATAGGATCTTATATTTCTACAAAATGTTGCCCATCATGTCTTTGTCTTTTTTTCAATTTGGAGTCTATATAGGGTGGACATGAGTTTCCCTCTCTTCTCATCCTCTTAAAAATGTTATCTTTTTTTCCCCTTTACTTTTTGGTTGTCTTAGTAGTGAGCTTAGTGGTCTTCAGTTCACCTACTTCTGGGACAATTCCACAGACACTGAAGCCATCTGGTGGACACAAAACAAATTGACCAATCCAAACAGAACATTTCAACTGCATGCTTTCTGTGGTCACAGTAAAATAAAATCTCAATACAAAAATCTCAATACAAGCATAAACGATCATCAGATGAAACTGGAGCAGTGTGAGTCGGTCTAAAATATTTTAAGCCCTTGAATCTTGGTCTGGTAAGACCAGAAGGCTAACTAACTAAGGCTTGGCTAACTTTAAATATTGTTTAACTGACATTATAGAGGCAGTTTACTTTACTTTACGACTCCTCTCTACTTGTGCTGCTGTTACACTACGTTTAAGCATTCATTTCCACTTGAGGCCACAGTGGCAGCTATTTAACAGAAGCTCCACAGTCTCACTTTAAACCATATTTAAACCTGCAATTACTGATTCTTTGGCCATTTGGGTGCAGCAGAAACAAGATGTAAAAGCAACACAGACATATTGTAATCTTTAACAGTTGCCTATTTACACATCCAGCAGATATACGCAGCAACCTTGAGCTTCATTTGGAGTTGTGGCCCACCTGATGACGATTGATTATAGTAGCTTTAAAGGCAATTGTATGTCAAATACACCACCTTCTTTTAGAAAGTGTTGCAAAATCTTGTACTATTGATGGACTGTTTGATCTGCGGAGAGAAAGAAATGCTCTGTGCTAACATGTGTTACTGATGTGACATTACCATGTTCTTTTAAATGTCATATGTTGCCTCTGACAACACCCACAGTACGATGCCTGGTATTTCCCAGGGAGTTTCCATCCTATTCCTGTCCCACAGAATCCAGTCCCCGACTGTTTTTTCAGTACAGAGTCACATATATGTTTACAGACAGAAACAAACACACACATGCTGAATTTCTTAAGTTGGACAGTCTGGCCCTTTGAAGCACAATCCCTTTTAAAGCATAACACCCAATGTCACCTTTCTAATAACTGCTAGGAAATTAAACTTAGATGCTATGTTCTGTCTGCTATCAAAACACATACAGCCACCAGTGCTAAGAATAGTATCAATCTCTGAGCTCAAACAAGCCTGTCCTGCTTCTGCATTTCCTCCCCACATATCAGAGCTCTTCCAGTAAGAACTACAGGAAGAAAGATAAATCATGTTGCTGAGTCAAAGAAGACGCGTCACATTTATCCATGCAGTAGTGACAAAGTTCACAGTGAAATGAAGACATAATACACACATGTTTTTAAGGGCCCCGTTTAAAAAGTGACAGAGAGTGGGCTGTCAGGATATCACAAAAACAAAATAATATTTCCCATGTTTGTGCAGGCAAGATGAATACTTTGAACACAAAGCACGTTTACACTTTATTATTTATTTAATTTGTCACACAACCTTCAACCCACAATTCTGTTTTTATATGTGAACCATTTCCCTTACGGTGATGGGTGGGGCGAAGATGTGACTCGCTTGCTCCACCATCTGGTGCGGCCATCAATATAAAAAACAGATCTCTGAGTTGCAGTTCTTGAGTGCACTGGCATCTGCTTGCAAGGCCATTTTCAATAACAGCTTTTGCAAACATGCCAAATTAGAGTTTGATACATAAACGCCTTAGAAATGGGAATCCAATCAGGGTGAATGTTTTACAGAAGGGGGTTTAACCTTACTGGTATATCTCTCTCTAGATATGGATAGCAGTTAGGACACAGTCTTCAGAGGGCAGGTAGATCATCTTACGTGTAGAGTACAGCTGATTCTTTGGGCTGAAAATGTTTTTTCGCCACAGGCATTTAAACCCTTACCAACTATTTGACGTTGTGAACTCATAACAAAAGATTCCCAAATATATATATAAAAAAGTGAAGAGCACATTTTTTAGAGGCAATAGCTATGCATACAAAACAACACTACGAGTGATATGATGAATTGTCTTTCCTTTACTTTTAATACTGTTCCTACATTAAGTTGACTGTGATAGTGACTTCCACTGCCACAAATGCCTAAAAATGACATTGTGGCTGAATCAGAAGGCAACAAATGTCACCAGTTAGCAATGGAGTGATTGACAAAATCTTCAAAAATCTCATATATTCTTTGATATGATTTTTTATAAAGTTGTTATAAAACAGGCAGAGGAAGGAGAATGAGACAGCGGGTTTGGTCTCTCGTGAGTATTTGCTGTGTGTGCTCAGTGTGTCAGGTGACAATGAGGAAGCAGTTTCTTAAACTGCAGCAACCTTAAAGCTGCAGGGTGACAAAAAGCTCAGGTTCACACTGATTCGTATTTGAAGAGACAGGAAAAAAAGGAGACTGGCCTTAGAGTCTTTGCTGTGAGAGTGTCCGTGTGCATCGGTGTAGAGACGCTAACACGTTCATCTTCACCTGCTCATGTCTCTGGTGGCCATTTACAGACTTGTTTGCTGCCTAGCAGCGTAATGTTTGTGTGAGTATAGTTGCAGGTTCAAACTGATACCTTAACAGCCACATTGTGAGAAAACTCATCCTGAATCTTTTAAATGTTGACATTTCATGATTATAATTCTCCCTGAGACTTTCAACACACGTCAGAAGCAGAGTAGCATTGAAGATGCACGTGTCTAACGTGTATGTCGATATAATAATGGTTTATTTGCTGCCTCCTAACTGTAACTTCAGAGGTCAGACCAGTAGCCTTGTTATTGAACAGCTGTATTTTATATTTTAAATATAGAAAAGATGTGGGTGTCATGCAACTGTATTAATTGAGTGTGTGTATTCAGTCTTTTTCATTTTGAGTCTTTCAGTGCATTTGTGTGAGTGCATTTAACCCAGTATTATAAATAGCCCAAGTAAAGCTTTGATTTAATTAATAACCCATACAACACATTTATAATAAAACATGTTCATATAAACAAATCAATTAGGCTACCATGTGTTTTTTATTATTGTTTGTTTGTGATGCTATAGCCTACTTGTCAAACCTTCACTGTGGTCATACTCTCATAAACTCAAAAAAAAAAAAAAAAAAAAAAAAAAAAAAAAAAGACAGACAGACATGTTGCTTTATGTCCTGAGCAATGCGGCTTACTGATAGCCTAGAAATGTGGGTCTGGCTTGTCTGGCTATCTTCCTGCAGATATCAGAATCAGATACGACTATTAATAACAGTCGATCTGCTGCCTCATGAGCTGCACAAAGCGTGCACACGTCAGATCCGTGCAGATTCTGACGTCCGCTTCTCGTAGCTTCTACGTCATTACGCTGCCAGCTGATCGGAGGGGAAGCCGGGTGTGTGTCTGACTTGCTTGAGAGAGAGAGAGAGAGAGAGAGAGAGAGAGAGAGAGAGAGAGAGAGAGAGAGAGAGAGAGAGAGGAGTTGTGTAAAAGGGGCTGAAGTCCTGCGCTGCGTCCTACACTGCTGCTGCGCTGCTAAGAAAAGTAGGCTGACCACCAGCAGATATAAAAAAAGCTGCCAGACCGTATCGTGGACGTAAAACAAACAAACAGGCAGCGACACACCCTGGTAATGGTCCACGACTCCGCCGGAGTAGTGGGCGAGGCAGCCTGAACTCCGCTGCACCGTCCTGATGGTTGGCCGCGCAGGAGCAACTCGGCCGGTGGTCAAGGTGGGGCGTATGAGTCGCTGTGAGAGGCTGTCTGTGTGTTTCTGCTGGCTAAACGCTTCTTCCTGTCAGCCTGATTTAGCCTGTGGCGGCTTGATGACCCAGTTTGCGTTGAAACGGTAACTGGGAAACCAGTCCTTAGAATATTCAAGTAGATTTCTGGCTAACGGCGGCAGCTTTCTGCACAATTTGGCGTCGTCAGATTGCCGAGGAAATAGATTTGATGTTAGTAGTTCTGGCTGAAGGCCTGTCTGTGTGTCATGTAGGCTATAGATCATATCCTCCAGGCCCACTGACACAGAGGTGCTGAAATTAATCATGGGCCCCCTAGAAATCTGACCACGACCTCTAAGCTCCTGCAAACATTTAATCAACATTTAGATTATGTTATTTTACAAAGCCTGATAGCAGCTAAATGGATGCTTGACATGTGCTAAAAAGTCAGAATTATGTCTAAATTAACACCGAATGGAACAGAAAAGCCAGCAAAGGTACACAGACAGCATGCTATAAGTGCTAAAAGATGTACAGTGTGTTTAACATTATATTTAAACCAATTGTGTCACATAGTATAGAAAAACAGAAAACTGGTAGCCTACTCAAGCCTCCAGAGAATTTGTTTAGTAATTTGTACTAGCACTTAACTGTCAAATGTTGTATTATAGGCTATATCAACCTGTGAAGTCTGCATTTATGTAATCCAAACGTGTCAAAAAGTGTCAGATTTGCTGAGTTCATAATAGGCCAAGGAAAAAGCCTGTGCTTAAGTAGGGGATAGGTGAAAATCAGGAAGATAACTAGGGCGATAGATAACATTTCTCAGTAATGCAGTGACGCCAGCAGTCATCTGATCTTTCTTTAAATTGAAGATCTACACAAGAATATTACTTTAGATGTCTGTAAGAACGAGTTAAACATTCTTACAGCAGGTGACGTATTTAGGCCTCTATGTACAGCTCAAGTCTCCTCCACTCATTTATATACTATTCTTTTTTTTTTTTTACATTTTAAAAGCAAAGTGCAGTACTGAATACCTAAAGTAGTATTTCTCTGGGATAATGGTCAGGAAGGGAAAGCTTACTGTAGTGTACGTTACATCGATGGAGCCTGTCTTACATAATTGTACAGACAGAGTTCAGTGTGCCGGTAGGAATGCGCAATAGGCTGTGTCACGAGCTGCATTTGTGCCATTGCAACCCGGAGTGTGACAAGCCACCCTGTCAATGAGGATCACATGGCAATGACAGGGTGTCAGCTAAAAAGAAACTAATCTTGACTACATGTGTTGTTTGCCCTGCATCCAGGCAAAAATAAGCAACCTCCTCTGTGCTGGTTTTTATTGCCTACATTTGCAGAAGTGAAGCCATCTTGCTCAACTTGGGTTACACCCTTCATTCCTATTGCGTGCCTTGTCAAGGGAGGATGGGGCAAGAATGGATGTGTTATGTGGGTTCATTTAGGGGAAAATAAATCCAGTTCTTTCAAACAAAATGGCACAGACTGCCTGAGGACAGGCTTACAGGCCTCATACCGTACCATCCCCCAGGATGTCATGAATTCAGAATGGCATTCAGCTATTCCTCCTTAGCAAGTAAAAACAACACACACCCTTTATTTGTACTGATCTCGGGATTAAAGTCAGATAGCCTTCAAAGTCCTGAAAACCGCTAGCAGCAGTGCATAAGAAGAGGCTCCCTGCACTATGATCAGTGTGTTGCCAAAGCCACCGCCCTTTCCCTGTCTTTGTCCCAATTCCCAGTCTAAAATGATCAGTGTATATTGCAGACTACAATCTGGGGGAGTAAACTCTTTCCAAATGGGCCCCACCCACGCAGCACAGGAATGCACCAGGAGTGATATATGTAATAAAACATTTTAATTATCGCGTGTTTCTGTTCACAGAGGTGTAGCAGCAGTATGCAAATCTACACCTCCTGTCATTTCATCTGCTAATTCTACAATTCCTCACATATTTGCTCGCACAGTTTCATCCCTGATGGTCAGACCGATGATTGAAGTATCTTATCTCGTCACCTCATGTGGGATTCTCACACAACGGCATGACCCTGATTATGAAAAGATCAAATGAGTGGGCTCGTAGCATGGAGAGAGGTCTGACCCACGCGCCATCATAACGCCCTTTTTTTGTTTTCTGTTCTGTTCTCTTCAACAGAAGTGTGCAGCTTCCACCTGTTCCACATCTCACCTGACTTTTATTATTCATCATTTTCAGTAATCTTTAAGCTCTCTAGATAAATACATCTGCTCTGGCTCTTGCAGCGAAGTCTACAAAATGTCAATAATTCCTCCTTGCATTGTACATGGTTCCTTCACACTCTGTTTACACACCATCATACCTTTTTTCTTTTTAACACGGACATCCTGCCTGCTCAACTCCAGAGTGTCTTTCCTTTTTCTTATCCTCCCTGTTGTGGCAGAGTATGCACGTCCCAGATAAGCTCAGTCTTTTGTCTATTAGACTGTGTTATCTCTTTTTACACCGTTGACCCATGTATAAAAGCCTGTCTCAAGGCCTTCCACAGTGGCTGTCATGTGGCTCGGTCTGACTCCCTCGCCTGGATAAAGCCAGAGAAGGAGAGGGGAGGGTGAACCTGACAGAGAAGCCACGTCCGCCTCGTCCGCTGCAGACCAGATGTTAACGAGTAGATAGAGAAAAGAAGGGTGAAGGATAGAGGGATGGAAAAGGAGGAGTGGAAGAGACTGTGCGAGCCCACAGCAGCCGGATGGAATTTCTAACATACGCAGCTGGAATGTCAGGAATGCAGGACAGTCTGATCTGACTGAGAGAGAGGGTAGAGAGGACAGACCAGTTAGGAAAGACTCAAAAAGAAGAAGTAGAAGAGATATGGGAAAGAGTGGCACAGAAAAATAGTCGGGGGGGCTCAACACTGCCCGTCATTGTGAACATTAAGATACAGAGTCACTGTTTGTGGAAGGAGTGGCACGCGATGGAACAAATAACTTATTCAGTTTGAGGTTGTGGCAGCCACAGTCGACAGTTATGACTATCAGCGGCCCTGTGTGTGGACCCATGGATGTATTAAGAGAACGGTGTGGCCCGAGGACTTTTACTGTACATTCTACATTCTCTCCCCTGACTTAATTCAGACCAACACTGGCAGGAGTGCGTGTGCAGGCCTGTGTGGGGGAGGAGGGGGTGGTTGACTTGATATGACCACCCCCCTATGATACAGATGTGACAAATGCCAGCCTTCTTTTGCTAAAGATCCACTTTTTTGGCAACGTACACTACAAAAGATTATGTCAAATCAATGTTTCTGGCATTTTTTATTAGTCATGCTTGTGGTGTGTCTCTAGAGATGGCAGTGTCGGTCAGTCAGTCAGTCAGTCGCGCCACAATTTTGGCCCAGCTTCTCAACTTCTCAACTCAACCTATGGATGGATTGCCATGAATTTTGGTACACACATTCATGAATTCTAATAACTTTTCATATAACACCATCATCAGGTCATGGCCAAATAACCAATGGCATTCCCGTCAGCCTCAGTTTTACTTTGCTATTAAGCAAATTGTTAGCATGCTAACATGCTACACTAAGATGGTGAACATTATACCTGTGTACACTGTGCCTAAATACCAAGCAGCAACCTCCCAGCCTGAAAACTGAAGCCAATGTGGAAGTGGTGTAAACCTGCGGCCGGGGGAGAGACGCCACTGTATTGAAGTCTATAAGAACATGACCCTACTTCTCACTTGATTTATTACCTTAGTAAATAATTCTCTAATGAGTTTAGGGTCTCAATCGCTAGTCTATTTTAATACAGCATGATAAATTATGGACCCATTTATTTTTTAAAAGATGATAAAGCAGGGCATACTTTTGGGCGTGGCAACCTTGTCATTGACAATAACTCATTTATTACTCTTTGTATAATGAATTTTAATAACCAAGGGTCTAGGGAAGCCATTTTTATGTGCATCTTGGGATGACACACTAAAACACGTGTGCAGTGGGCCACAAAAGGTGGAAGCAAACCAGGAAGAGACCACACCTTTGCCGTGCGCACTAGGTTGCAACTGCCAGAAAGAGGCTCAAAGTGTGTGGCACCTGCCAAGTTTAAGTGCCAATGTATTTTGCCTATTAAATAGATAAACTTAAATATTTACAAAAAGATAAGCATGGGCTGTGAAGTGCAGCTGCATCAGTAGTGTAAAGCAAAAATGTCAAACAAACCAAATAGTCCTACTGGAGATGCTGTGCCTTTGGAGAGCGCATTCTTGCTTAAATAGGCCTGGTAGAGGTTCCAGCACATTCGGCTAGCGAGCCTCAGCTCTGACCGCAGAATCCTGAAAGAGAGGAGAGGTGAAAATCCTGCAGGCAGAGCAGAAGAGACATTGCAGCAACTTTCATTGGAATTAATGGGTGCCATTTTATAGTCCAGTAATCAGTCTTACTAATTTAAAAAATTAACACTTGATTGTAGAACATTTATGAGACACTGCTTTGATTGGGAAACAAGTGTTAATCTGGCACGGCATTGTCAGATTTCTTTTGGTGGTTTTAAAAAAAATAAGAGAAGTAGATTTGACTATTGATACTTTTTTCAGTGTCAGTCACAAGTCAGAACAGGCCTCTGTGCATGCTGACTCACCCACACTGCTGATAAATTTGCCAAGAGGTGGGGGAAAATCTTATTTGTGTACAACCTGTGTATTTTCAATGTTGATCAGTTATATATATATATATATATATATATATATATATATATATATATATATATATATATATATATATATATATATATATATATATGTGTGAATAGAAATTACTTGATGGCCCTCCTCAGGATGATTCTGAAGTAAAATCCAAACAAAGTGTGAGACAAAATGATTGCTCCCTGCAGCGGTGTCTGTAAAATGTTCATACGTCTTGTTTGTTTGTCCCCCACCATGCTGTGCACAGTCTACAGCCCGCGGGACACTCAAATACCTGAGATTATTCTGGTTCTCCTTACTGCAGGAATGTACAGTATGTGTTACTCATAATCAACCAGAGAAGTGGAGCATGTCAATATTTTAAGATCAACACATTACATTATTCGAAGGCAAGAAAAGCACAGACCGGCTTTAGCTTTACGTGGGGTCAGTTTTCAAACTTTTAGTATGTTTAATCTCACTGGACAGGTTTCATGTATTTGTACATGCAGTTCACAGGGAACTGTTTATGTATTTCCCTACATCAGCTCCAACCAATATCCACTCCTTAAGGTCTGGGTTGGCAAGCTAAGTGGTAATTCAGGTAAGAGTTATGTGTTTTCGCAAACAGTATGATCAACAAAAAAAAGGAAGTTAAAGCTTTAGTGCGTAACTTTTTGTGCGGTCACGGAAGGCTTGTATCATGTGGACACACCGACAGTTTTGTTGTCATTACTTAGAATTCCTCATTGGGGCGGCAGAAACTACGCACCATAGCTTTAAAAAGAAAAAGGAATCAAATATTCAAAAACCCCGTGTGTGGCTCTATGAAGCAGTTCTAGGCTCAGTGGAGCTTTGAGCTAAATGCTAAAGTCAGCATGCAAACATGCTCACAGTGGAAATGCTAACATGCTGATGTTTAGCAGGTTTACAATGTTCACCATTTTAGTTCAGTGCGTTAGCATGCTAACGGATGCTAATTAGTACAGCACAAAGTACAGCTGACAGGATTGTCATTAGTTTTACAGGTATTTGGTCATAAACTCTTCTCCGTGAACCATCACCTTATCGTGGTGGAGAGGTTTGTGTGTCTCTGTGAACCTGAGGGCTGTGTTGTCTGGAGCTTTGTGCTCCTGGTAGGGTCTCCCAAGGCAAAGTGGTCTCAGGTGAGGGGCCAGACAAAGAATGGTTCAAAAACCCCAATGAAGAAGCAAGGTAGAGATGGAGTGACCCTGCCGGAGGAAGCCCGGGCCCCGTCTGGAGCCAGGCCCAGGCGGCGGGCTCGTCGGGCGAGCGCCTGGTGGCGGGGTTTGCCACGGAGCCCGCCGGGCACAGCCCGAACAAGCTACGTGGCTCCCATCTCTCCAGCCCATGGGCCCACCACCTGTGGGAGGAACCGTTGGGGTCGGGTGCGATGCCACATGGGTGGCAGTGAAGGTCAGGGGCCTCGGCGGACCAGACCCGGGCGGCAGACGCTGGCTCTGGGGGCGTGGAACGTCACCTCTCTGTGGGGAAGGAGCCGGAACTGGTGCGGGAGGTGGGCGCTACCGGTTAGATCTGGTGGGGCTTACCTCTACGCACAGTCTCGGTTCTGGAACCATACTCCTGGATAGGGGTTGGACTCTTTTCTTCTCCGGAGTTGCCCAGGGTGTGAGGCGCCGGGCGGGTGTGGGGATACTCACAAGCCCCGGCTGGCGCCGCTGTGTTGGAGTTTACCCCGGTGGGCGAGAGGGTCGCCTCCCTCGCCTGCGGGTTGTGGGGGGAAAACTCTGACTGTTGTTTGTGCATATGCACCAAACAGGAGTTCGGAGTATTCGGCCTTCTTGGAGACCTTGACTGGAGTCCTGCATGGGGCTCCAGTGGGGGACTCCATTGTTATGCTGGGGACTTCAACGCACGTGGGCAATGATGGAGACACCTGGAGGGCGTGATTGGGAGGAACGGCCTCCCTGATCTAAACCAGAGTGGTTGTTTGTTGTTGGACTTCTGTGCTAGTCATGGATTGTCTATAACGAACACCATGTTCGAACATAGGGATGCTCATAAGTGTACCTGGTACCAGAGCACCCTAGGCCGAAGGTCAATGATCGATTTCATAATTGTTTCATCTGATCTGAGGCCGTATGTTTTGGACACTCGGGTGAAGAGAGGGGCAGAGCTGTCAACCGATCACCATCTGGTGGTGAGTTGGGTCAGGGGTGGGGAAGACTCTGGACAGACCTGGTAAGCCCAAACGTGTAGTGCGGGTAAATTGGGAACGTCTGGAGGAGGCCCCTGTCCGACAGACTTTCAACTCACACCTCCGGCGGAGCTTTTCGTGCATCCCTGTGGAGGCTGGGGGCATTGAACCCGAGTGGACAATGTTCAAAGTTTCCATTGCTGAAGCTGCGGCGAGGAGCTGTGGTCTTAGGATCTTAGGTGCCTCAAGGGGCGGTAACCCACGAACACCGTGGTGGACACCAGTGGTCAGGGAAGCCGTCCGACTGAAGAAGGAGTCCTTCCGGGATATGTTATCTCGGAGGACTCCGGAGGCAGTTGCAGGGTACCGAAGGGCCCGAAGGGCTGCAGCCTCTGCCGTGAAAGAGGCAAAGCAGCGGGTGTGGGAGAAGTTTGGAGAAGACATGGAGAAGGACTTTCGGTCGGCACCAAAGTGTTTCTGGAAAACTGTTCGCCACCTCAGGAGGAGGAAGGGGGAACCATCCAAGCTGTGTACAGTAAGGATGGGACACTGTTGACCTCCACTGAGGAGGTAATAGGGGCGGTGGAGGGAGCACTTTGAGGAACTCCTGAATCCGACTAATCGCCCTCTATGTTAGAGGCAGAGCTGGAGGATAACGGGGGATTGTCGTCGATTTCCCAGGCGGAAGTCACTGATGTAGTCAAACAACTACACAGTGGCAAAGCCCCGGGGATTGATGAGATCCGTCCAGAAATGCTCAAGGCTCTGGGTGTGGAGGGGTTGTCCTGGTTGACACGCCTCTTCAACATTGCGTGGAAGTCTGGGACGGTGCCAAAGGAGTGGCAGACTGGGGTGGTGGTTCCTCTTTTTAAAAGGGGGACCAGAGGGTGTGTGCCAATTATAGGGGTATCACACTTCTCAGCCTCCCTGGTAAAGTCTACTCCAAGGTGCTGGAAAGGAGGGTTCGGCCGATAGTCGAACCTCGGGTTGAGGAGGAACAATGCGGATTCCGTCCTGGTCGTGGAACAACGGACCAGCTCTTCACTCTCGCAAGGATCCTGGAGGGAGCCTGGGAGTATGCCCAACCGGTCTACATGTGTTTTGTGGATTTGGAGAAGGCGTATGACCGGGTCCCCGGGAGATACTGTGGGAGGTGCTGCGGGAGTATGGGGTGAGGGGTCTCTACTCAGGGCCATCCAATCTCTGTATGACCAAAGTGAGAGCTGTGTCCGGGTTCTCGGTAGTAAGTCGGACTCGTTTCAGGTGAGGGTTGGCCTCCGCCAGGGCTGCGCTTTGTCACCAATCCTGTTTGTAATATTTATGGACAGGATATCGAGGCGTAGTCGGGGTGGGGAGGGGTTGCAGTTTGGTGGGCTGGGGATCTCATCGCTGCTCTTTGCAGATGATGTGGTCCTGATGGCATCATCGGCCTGCGACCTTCAGCACTCACTGGATCGGGTTCGCAACCGAGTGTCAAGCGGTTGGGATGAGGATCAGCACCTCTAAATCGGAGGCCATGGTTCTCAGCAGGAAACCGATGGAATGCCTTCTCCAGGTAGGGAATGAGTCCTTACCCCAAGTGAAGGAGTTCAAGTACCTTGGGGTTTTGTTCGCGAGTGAGGGGACAATGGAGCGGGAGATTGGTCGGAGAATCGGGCGCAGCGGGTGCGGTATTGCATTCAATCTATCGCACCGTTGTGACGAAAAGAGAGCTGAGCCAGAAGGCAAAGCTCTCGATCTACCGGTCAGTTTTCGTTCCTACCCTCACCTATGGTCATGAAGGCTGGGTCATGACCGAAAGAACGAGATCCAGGGTACAAGCGGCGAAATGGGTTTCCTCAGGAGGGTGGCTGGCGTCTCCCTTAGAGATAGGGTGAGAAGCTCAGTCATCCGTGAGGAGCTCGGAGTAGAGCCGCTGCTCGCTGCGTCGAAAGGAGCCAGTTGAGGTGGTTCGGGCATCTGGTAAGGATGCCCCTGGGCGCCTCCCCTAGGGAGGTGTTCCAGGCACGTCCAGCTGGGAGGAGGCCTCGGGGAAGACCCAGGACTAGGTGGAGGGATTATATCTCCAACCTGGCCTGGGAACGCCTCGGGATCCCCCAGTCGGAGCTGGTTAATGTTGCTCGGGAAAGGGAAGTTTGGGGTCCCCTGCTGGAGCTGCTCCCCCCGCGACCCGACACCGGATAAGCGGACGAAGATGGATGGATGGATGGATGGATGGATGGTCATAAACTGGTTACATGTATACATATAGTGGATTTAATGTAAACACAATTCATCTTATATATATTTAATTATCTTTTCTATGTGAACATGTCAATGTCATGTCTGTTGAAGAAAGTTGCCTGCCTAAAACATAACTACTTAACACACCCCAAACTCCAGATTAAGATGCTGGAAATTAGCTACTTCTATCTATTCATGTCTGTTCTACTTTTTCACATGTAAACATGCAACTTAGTCAGACTTATGCAAAGTGTGCTTTGAACTTACAGGCTTCAACATGTAGAAGACATCTATCTGGTGTAGCTACATGCTTTCTCTCTGGGAAACACCCAAACAGTCACTTGATTAATTAAGACTTCAAAAACAATAGATTCTTAAGACTTCTGAAAGGATTCCAGGATCTTTGCTAGAGGCTGTCTGCTCCTCTTCATGTCCTCTTGCTCATGCTTTGTAACCACGGTAACTGGGAAAAAAAAGAAAAGGAACTGGCCTGTGATTTTGAGCATCCTAACTAAGAGAATATCTAAGAATGTCTTGCTGGCACTGTCTAACGTGCAGAGGCAGAGCTGAGCAGCTGATGCATGCATCCCTCCTGGTAATCTGACGCATGATCTTGTGTGCATCTCCCCCAGTCTTTCTTACATATCAGCTCATTTCACCCACTTACTCACAGTTGATCGCACACTCTGTGGCTCGACTGCACCCACTTACTGTACGTGTGTGACTGGCTGCAGGCCACCTCATACCCACGCTACCAGAGCAGGGAGTTTAGAGGGGAAGTTAAAACAATCTTTTCTTCTCTTTCTGCAGGAATACGTGCACATAAAGCAGACCAAGGAAGGAGGAGTCACCATTTGTGCTTTAAAGCTGGCTGTCCGTTACTCCAGGGTGTCTCTCACGCTCTCTGGCTGACACCCAGCGCTCCCTCACCCTTGGCCCCAAATGGCTGACACACAGCAGTTCTTCACTGGCAAGCTTTATGTTCCTGTACACATGCTAAAGCTGCCAGCTGAAGAACTGCTCTGGTCAGCCCTGCCCCGGATGACTCAAGAAGAGGAAGTTGATGGGGGTTGCTGGGAAGAGGACTGAGAGGCTGTTTCACGCACTCTGTAGTCAGACTGGACTTTAATAGCCGGAAAGATTTGAGCCACCATTGTTTATATTCCTGTGTTAATCACATACAAGGTATATTTGACTTTAGGCAATACAGAATTCTTATGTTGTGGTCTTTTTCTCACAGAAACCTGCATACATTTTGTGCATGATGTTTTTTTTTTTTCCTACAATAAAGAACAATATTTTCTCAAACTACAGGTTTATTGTTGTGGACAGAACTGCAAACTATGAACACTAAAACGCATACTAGCACTGAAGGCTCTCTTGTCCAAAAAACACACACACACACACACACACACACACACACACACACACACACACCCATAGATCTATACAAAATATGTCACACTCATCCCTTTTAACCTTTACATCTCTGGTGATCCCATTAAAGAGGAAAGACAAGAAAGATCAGATTAAATTGAAATGCTCTTCAAATTTAAAACTATCCTCAGATATTAGCAATAACTCCTTAAAGTGCTGACATTTAGTCAGGACTGTATGAATCAATTTAGTTTGCTGTTTCATATTAGATGTGAAAGATATGTGTCTGTTCTCCAGGGCTTAAATGCATCACCAGCTGCTACAAACTACAAATTTTTACAGACTCAGGAAGGTATTGATGTAAAATAATCCCTAAAATTGACCAATATTCACTTCAATGCTTAGTTTATTTGGCATCAGCAGCAGGTTAGTTTAACTGTATTACTGTAAATTGAATTTCTTTAATGAAGAAAACATTTTGTTTCAACTCTGTCTCCTTCAATTTTTAAAATAGTAATTTTCGAGCAAATAGTGCATTCTCCATTTTTCTTCTGATTGAGCTTTGTTGGTTTGCACTGCCAAGAAAAAAACACATCTGAACGATCTGAATAGATAATTGTATGAATATATTGTTTACATTTCAAAGACAGATATCTGTAAATTAGGGGAAATAATCTGAAACTGGGGAGTTGCCGCATTTATAAATCTACAATCTAACAACCTACAATGTGGTCTTGGTGCAGTTTCCCCTAAATCACCACTAGGTGGCATGATCACCTGTCCAAAACTGCCAGAGAGCCTTGTTTCCCTGAAGAAAAATGAGGGAAATCAAGTCAGACTGGCTTATTGCCACCTAATGTGGATGAACATGGTATTAAATATGTGGGGACATCTCAGTTGATTGGGATTCAAACATCATTGATGAAACGTTGCCCTATCCAGTGGTAGACTGGAAACGATCCAAACAGTCTTGTCAGTCAACTAAGTGTTTAATGGTCCAATCATTTCAGCTGGACTTGTAGGCCGATATATTGTTGGGTAGTTTAATTTATAATAATACATCGTATTTTATAAACTACATGTGTTTTGTGTGCAAAAATCATAATTTGTAAAATAACAAGTAACTAAAGCTGTCAGATGAATGTAGTGGAGTAAAAAGTACTATATTTCTCTCTGAACTGTAGTGGAGTAGAAGCAGAAAGTGGCATGAAAAGTAAAGTAGAAGTACCTCAAATTTGTACTTCATTACAGTACTTGAGTACATGTACTTAGCTACATTCCACCACTGGCCTTATCCATATGTTATATCTAATATATAAGTATATTAAAAACAAAGCTACATTGACCAAATCCCAAATTTTTTAAGGCAATTCTTATACAGATTGACATGTATGATGTAGTGATAAACACTGCATGATGGATAATTGAAATTCCTCTGATGGAATAAGTTTTCAGATTTTATTTTACGTTTAAGTACTTATCAGCAAAATGAGGTATCAAAAGTAAAAGTGTAAAGTTTAAGTTTATTTATTTCAAAAAGGGACAGTGTAGGCTATATTAATGAACATTTCAAAGAATGTAAATATACAGGATTATAGCCAGGGGCTAATTTCCATCCTTAGTCCCTGACAGGTTGCTGGTCCCTATAAATTAAGTTAAATACATAAAACAAATCAGAGTAAAACATCACAATAAAAAATTACATAAATTACAGCTCAACAACAGAGGACAAATTACAGATTATCCCAGCTAGTGACAACAGGTTTGATTTTACAGTAGCCATTTTTTAAACTGTTTGGAAAATGAGGTGAGAGTTGATAATTCACATATTGCACTTGGTTTACAGTTCCAGGTAGTGGTTGCTCTAAAGGAAATAATAGCCTGGCCAAATGCACTTTTCCTAAAGGGAACAGTGCAGTTCAATGTACAGTATTACATTATTGTCTTATTACATTATATTCATTTAGCTGATGCATTTATTATTTTATATTTTATTGGATTATTATCACTGATGCAAGAATCTGTAGCGTCATATGCTGTTGGGTAGTTAATTTGCAATGATGCATTCGATGTTCTACACTATGTTTATTTACTAAAGTTAATACAAATTCGAGTACTTATATTATATTACAACTACTTATAAATATTGAGTCTTTTTTTAATTTATTTCATTATACTAGTTGCTTTACAGATTCATGTTTTACAAAAATATGACGTAAAATGCAATAACTAAATCTTACAAATACATGTGGAGTAAAAAAATAGGGAAGTATAAAGTATGCAATAGAAATGTATACTTAAAGTACAAGTAAGGCTACGTTCAGACTGCAGGCCAAAGTGGCCCAAATCCGATTTTTTTGGGGTCAAGTGACCAGGTCAGGCTTCTTCAGAAGTAGTGTGAAAACCCAGATCTGATTTGTTTCAATGCGACCGCAGTGTGAACAGCCAAGGCGGATTTGATGTGACTTTTACCTCAAAAACCCTCGCTGCGCCCACTCTCCCCGCGGGGAGGGGCGGGCCCCCTGCTTCCAGTGCTGCTGTTAACCGGGGCGGACTGTCCTCATTGTTACCCAACCGCGTGTCGCATCACCAGGGCGGGGATCGGCTCACGTAAAAAGGTGATGTGGGCGTGCGCCCGGCTGAGGTGGGATCCCGGTCCCTCGGGGTCGGGCGCACCACCAGCCCGAGTTTCCGCACCGCCGGGGAGGTGGAGCGTGTGCGAGGACGAAGCCAGAGTGGTGGAGGCCCGTAGCGGTCCTGACGTGCAAATTGGCCGTCCGGTCACACAGACCTCTGTAGTGAATTTGCAGCCATAACCCCGCAAATATGTCTCTCTTTCTCTTCAGTCTTCTCCTCCTCAGCACCTGCGCATTGACGTTATGGCTGCCATTACACAAACATTTTAATACAAAATAAAAAAATAAAAGCGAAAATGCTGACTTCCTCCATAACCTCCCTAACTTTAGTGTAACAGTGCTGCGTCTGATGTCATCGTTATTGTTCTTTTGCGCATGCAGGTCATTTCAAAACCGCAAACAGTTCACACTGGAATCTGATATAGCCCACATTTTAAAAGGTCATGTGAATAGCCAAACAAAAAATCGGATCTGAGCAAAAAATCAGAATCAGGCATTAAGACTTGCGGTGTGAACGTAGCCTAAATGATACTTATGTAGTTAACCAATTATCTGTGGTCATGGTGGAAGCCATTTATAGGCAGAAAAAGAAAGCTGTAAGGTGCGAGAAAGTTTAAAGGGGGTGTAAAGTTGGAATACCTGAGACAGACAGTGAGGTTCCTGTGAGACTCCCCATCTCTCTCTCTCTCTCTCTCTTCCTCTCACAAGCTGTGCGGTGTCCTACATGCTGATCCAGCTGATGCCCCCGCGCGTAAATGGAAAGCTTTTACGCATCGCGCGCGTTCACTTCCAAAGACATGTTTTTGCATTGTCACACGCCGCGCCTGGTGCATAAGTAGGCCTTAGACACTGGGGATGTTCTGTGGAGATGTAAGGGATGCGGTAATACCTCACTACATAATAGAGGGGGGTGGGGTGGGGATGGGGGGTAATAGGCGAGGCGTGCGTCCTGACGCTCACCGCCAACTAAACGCGAGAGGGACTCAGACATCAATAACATCTCGCTCATCAATAAGACATTGTGATGGAGTTAGACTGCTTAATTAAATAGGTTGCCTTGAAGGTATTGGGCTTTCTGAATTTATAATATTTAATCTAATGATCCCCAATGGAGAACATCTGAAGGGCGATTCTTCAGCATCTCCATCCAAAGGAAAGCGGCTCGGTCAGATACAGATACTAAGACTTGGAGATTTCTTATCTCTCAGTGATGGCTATCAACACTGATGCTGCCTTTGGGAAAAGCGCCCTCGGCGAGAGGGAAGTTTCCAATCCCACCGACTTCCAGGACACGGAGAAGCTGCTGAGCATTGCGACCACCGAGCCCACCGGGCAGAGCAACATCAAACCGTCCGACTCCTTCTCCCTCAATATCAGAGGGAGCGTCCGGTCCCTGGATGCTGACCAGAACGGACACAGATCACCGCTAAAGTCGGGCTCCATCGGGCATCTGTCGACCCCACCCAAATCCTTGTCCCGTCTCAGCCTGGGCCCGCTTCCCTCCCCGGTGCCGCCCGGGTCCGTACCCCCAAGTTACCTCTGGCTCGCCGTGCTGTCCTGTTTCTGCCCCGCAGTGCCGCTCAACGTATGTGCCTTGTGGTATGCAAATGTGGTGAGTGTTCCATTTATTTACAGCTTCATTGTCTTCACAATAACACAATGTAGATTCTTTTTCTTAGTATTATACGCCTGTGGTATATTCTAAATACAGTGTTTACGCCTTTTCAAACACTACAGGTGTTTTGCTTCTGTTGCGTTTAAATAATTCATTGTTAATCACCTCCTTCATTTTCCTGTCCCATTAGTCGAGGTCTGTTCTCCATACAGGAGATATTGAAGGAGCAAGGAAGTATGGGCGTCTGTCTATGCTGCTCAGCTGTCTGGCAATGCTGCTGGGTGTGGCTGTCATCATCTTCATAGTGTTTACATTAGGTATGGAAGAAAGACATACAAACAAACACACTCAAAATGCTAAGCGTAAAGCTATGTATCTTAATTTATCTTTTTCTCTGCGTCTCAGAGACCCAGAAGTGAATTGTGGGATGGAAGGAGTCTCCTTAAAACTTCACCTGATCTCAATTGCACAGACCACAGGAGGAGGAGATATGTTGTTTTGAAGATGAAAAAAGCACATCTGAGTTGAAAACAAGCTGAAGAGACTCTAATGTACAAGTTGTGTTTTTTTGTTGTTGCTATGGACGAAAGAAAGAAAAGGAAAAGAAGTCGCAGTCTCATGTCAAATAACCCCAAAAACTCAGGAACAAAGAAAGGAAAATGAAGGCTGCACACAGTTGTAGTGTTGGATCATCAGACAGCACGTTGTGGAGAAAGTGTAACTACTCATAGTCCAAACTAGCGGTGCACTGATGTACACACACGCCTGACACACAGACAGAGAATTGGATGGCACTGCATTTTGCTTATTAAAAATGGCAATCATTAGATAAGAGGATGTCCTAAAGAAGACGACAGATACCATCTACATCAAAAAACATACACATATAACATAGGTATGTGTTGTGAAGATAAATAAATACAAGCTCATCATCAGAGGCATGAGTGCACCTCTAGTCTGTAATGCCGCCACTGGCTGCCGTTTCTCTTAACATTTGCAACAAAGTACAGACTGACTGTGGGAAGATGTATATAATTATTTCATACACTGTCTAAAATGTACGTTCACCACAACACCTACGGCAGTCATAGTGTAATATCTTGCTTTGCGTGCTACTATGACAAACTGATTCCTGTTCGGACTCTACTGAAATGCCTCATTATGTTTACAATATACTAGAAAGAGATGAATGGGGTTGTTCTCCCTGTATGCACTGTTTTTGGCACTCTGATGTTGAGGTTTATACATTTATACTGTATGACTGGTTTACCGTGCCATAGTGCTGCATGTCGTAAATAAACTTGAATGAGCATGACAAAATTGAGCTCATCACCTTTATTTTATTAGGCACCGCCAAAACCATATAAAGAAGAATGACATCAACAGTAGTACACAATATTACTTCATACATTTATAGAGTTACCATTACAACAGGATATATAAGCAGCAATATATAAAATCCAAGATGGAAATGTTATCATAATTCCGAAAATAAATAAACTCTCCAATCTGAAAATTGCAACAATTTCAATTAAGACTTTTTGATATATTTTTATTCTAAAAATAAAGTCCTTTCTTAACTCTTTAAATTGATGTTTTAAGGAGCGTTAATTACAATATGAAAACGTAAAAAAAAGTCTTGAGATACAATGAAAAACATGTTCTTAAACGGTCCTTCAGTTGACCAGCAAATCAGTGGAACGTGTAGAGCAACAGGAGTATGGTGCAGACGCCAATCACCCCGCCTAGAATTAGAGAGTCCCGCCTCTTGCGCAAATTGATTTTCTGGATGAGACTGTTGATGGTGGGGAAACGATCTGAGGGGCGGGAAAGTGTAGTGAAGGAAAATAATTAAGATCCAGGTCAGCTTTCCCTTTCTTGCGAGACAGAAAGCAGCAGGGGAAAATACATCAGCGGGGCTCTTAACACAACCAGGAAGAGGAATAAAAAGAGCTTAATGGTGTAGATCTACCGTCTCACTGTCATACCAGGTTCAGTAAAAAATACAAAGTTAAGACGGTCAGGTGAAAAGAAGAGGAGGACAAATGATTAAAACAATTAAAGGATACTGGCCAAAGTTGTCACCCTGGTTTGAATGGACTTCAACACCCCACGCTGAAATGTGATGTTCTCTTTGGTAGCCATGGCAATACTGGAGAAAAGAAGAAACCATGAGGGATTAGTTTTGAAAAGAGGCAGAGAGCTGTCTTTACAGCATCACATTTGAGTTTAACGTTTTGGCCGAGGAGCCAAAAAGTGGGGAGGCATGATGGTTTGTTTTAATAGACCTGAATGCGTTGTGTTTGCTTATGTGTGTGTGTGTGTGTGTGTGTGTGTGTGTGTGTGTGTGTCTGTGTCTCTATGTTGAGTGAGTGAGTGAAAGTAAAAGGAGAGAGGAGAAGAGTGAACGGGGCGATAAAGCTTACCTTATTGCATTGTCAATAAGACTATCTGAGCTGTGAACATGAAATGGAAAAAAGGAGAGAAAAAGAGAAAAGTCAGATCAAGTCAACTTAAAAAAACATTATCATCTTTTACAAAAATGTACACTACCTAAAATCATTTAAAAAGGTACAATAATTTACCATTTATCACTTGTAACAATCCATTTATTTTAAGTCATTTATATTATAATATATATATATATATATATATATATATATATATATATATATATATATATATATATATATATATATCTGTCTGTCTGTCTGTCTGTCTACTGGTTTATGAGTCAAGAGATTATACAACAGGACACAGGGAAAGCCTGTTCCATGAAACCACACAGCTCTTTGGGTCAATTATCATAAAAGAGGCACTTCCTGTGTTTCCTGCGAGACAGGAGAAAAGTGCTGGTTAATGGAGGATTATTGGGAAAGTCAGAAACTGATTGGTCAAATCAAACGCCCTTGTAGCAGAAGCAAGACATGAATCTCTATAGTATAACTGCTCTGAACATAGTTGTACATATTTCAGGATGGTAACCCGACCCCTGTGTTATTTGTTCTAGGTGCGTATAAGCAGAACGGACACATAGATGGACGACACTGAATACACACAGCGGGTCTACATCAGCTGCCCTTAGCTGCTGAGATAAGTTACAGACAAAAAAAATGAAGTGTTCAGTCCAGAGCTGAGCTGCGCATATAAAGTCAGCAGTGTACATCCTGGCCGACTCCACTGGAGACCAAAATCAATACTGCGCTTTATACTTCCTCTTCATCTATTCGTCCACCTCTCCCACAACCTATCTACTGCTGTCCTTTGTGTATTCTCTCTATTCTTTACAGGCAAGGCAGCTTCTTGCTTTTGTTTGTTTTTCTCTCTTTCTTTATTTAGTTACTACATTCCTATGTGAAACTGCTTTCCTACTTTTAAAACTTCACAGTGGTCTGATCAACGGTTTGTAAACCCGGTTTGTATGGGCCTACTTGGCATGATGGTGACACTTTTGCAACAGTTCAAAGTTTAAAGCTACAACAGTCAATCGAAAAAAACATTCCACGTGCTACAGATGCCTACCTGTCTGAATGTGACAGTACTGTATAAACTGGATTACCTTCGACCCATCGCAAAAATAAACTGCAACATTACGCATGCATTGTACTTGAATTGATTGTACTTGATTGCACAATTACACTTTTGTGCATACAAATAAAAAAATAAAACAGTAGGTGAGACAGAAGCACAACGGTCAGTTTTATGTGACATGCATGTTTAGAAGCAGAGTGGTACAGAAAGTTGTTAACTGAGAAAAATTACAATTGGTGACGGCAAGTATGAGTTTTAAGACTCTTTGCCACAGAGGGATCCATTTAGTGGAAACACTTCTGGTTAGTTGTGGCTGAGAAGCTGAACAACAGTTAGTTATGTTTATTTACCATTAGTTATAGAGCTAATGGTTCACTGTGAAACACACCAGGACTGTCTGGCACTACACAAATAACACGTGGCCACACAAATAATTACACAAATAAGAACATACAAATAATTGTAGCAATAATGAGTCTGACCACCAACAACATAAGCAATAAGAGAACATGATTACAATAAATGCCTATTCCTATCACAATTCCACGGACAAAAGTATCAAATATCCATAAACGACAGAATTAAATCTCAGCATGTTGAGACACAATCCTCACTTTTCCAAGAAATTAGCTTTGGCAGAGCTATGAAGAGGTGGTTTTGCTATTGAAAGTGTGTTGATATAACCCTGTTAAACAAACACTTTCTCCCCCCTTTTAGATTCTGTAAAAATGAGGGCATAAGCTGAATCAATAAATCCTCTCATAAAATACAGACAAGAATCACACCTGTGTATGATACCTGACAAAGCACAGTACTGTTATATTTTATTTTTTTAATCAACCATGTCAGACTCTACATGTCAGCCTCCAACTCTGTTTCATGTCTGATTCAACTGCTCTGTCTTCATGGAGTTTGTTTACATTTACATGTTACCCATTAATCTGATGCTGTGTCCCAGATGTGATAATGCAGAACAGTCACACATCAAAAACATTACAGCCAGACAGCAGCAACAAGTGTGTCACAGCTGTAGAGTGCTGCCATGGGATTCAACAGAACATTGTTTATTATTTCGTCATTTTTCTTCATCTTTTTAGGCTCATCTGTCTACATTTCAGGCCGACCAGTGTCTTACAACACTGGCAACAACAGAAACATCAGTTGCGATGAAGAGAGAATAGGTGGGGAGAATCAGTACAATGTTAAAGGTAAGCTTAACCCAGCATATTTATCAGTGTCTAAACTGGAACTTTCTGTTGGATCATCTGTAGTTCTAGAACATTGTCCTCTCTGCTGTCTTCTCCTCTACAGGTGATACTGAAAAAAATGTTTCTCTGGGTAACATCAGCAACATTCATATTTCTGGAACAAACCACGGATGCATTGGAGGAAGGAATAACTACACTGTGACGGGTGGGTTATCTTTCTGATATGGCTGGGCAAAGTGGGTGGTTTATTTTTGATTCATTACTCATGTTCAGAGATCTTTAGAGCACATATCTGAATATTATTAACTGTTTACAATCTCTTATATTTGATGGTATTCAAACAGGAGAGATTGCAGCCAAGTCCAATATTGGCAACGTCAGTAATGTTACTGTTGGTAACAACTTCGGATCAATTGGTTCAGGGAACCGCATTAACATTAGCTGAGGTAAGAAGGAAGAGCACAGATGTATTGGTCACTTAGAACACAGTACTGAATGTGTGCATGTATATATAACATGTTTGCGTGTGTTAATGTTTTCTGTTAATGCATCAGTTGTTTATCACCAATGTTTTTATTCTGTCTTGCTCTCTTCTTTCTGTACAGCTTTTCGTCTCTCTTGGGAAATTGCTCTCAGACAGATCGTGAACCACTCAGCTTAGACTGATGTCTTATAATGGAAATCTTACAACACAAGGATACAAATGAGAGATTCATGCTTTGAAATCAGATTCAAGATTCAAAGGCTTCAATATTAAAGAAACTAAAGTCAATATGCCGCATGTCTCTGTCTTCGCATTGTTTCTTGTCAGGTTTCTTTTTAAAATGACACACATAATCACCTTTTCTCTTCATTTAAAGCGGAGCGCTGGGAACATGGGAAAGATGTTCTTATCGGTCTAAAATTACTGTAGTACTAGTAGACGCAAATTATTTAATCGTTATTTAAGCAGCAGCTAAACACTACACAGGATTGTCTTACAAAGCGGTCTTTCGAATCGGCTTTGGCCACGACTCTGGAAGACTTGGAGTTAAGCACTGAAGTCATTCTTAAAAAAGGAAGATGTGTTCGGAGTTTTTCCCACCGGGTACGGCAAAGGTTTAATCTATCAACTAGCGTTGCTCTGGTTGGCTATCAGTGCAGAGGGAATTTGAAAGACAACCATTTATCCCGCCCCTCGGATTGAGTCCTGCCAATGGTGAGTTCCCAGACCCAACATCTTGATGTGGGTCTGGCTTGTCAGGCTAAGAGGAACCAGCAATACGCTCCAATTTTCAGGCTAGATAATTAGTGTATTATGACAGAGTGGCAGCAAGGTGGGGCTATATCCAAACCTATGGACAAATGTAATTGATCCTTGGATGATATTGATCTAGTGGACAAGTTCAAATGTTCAAAAAGAAGCTTGAGAGGTTGATCATAAACATACTTATGGCTTCAATAAGACATTTAAATAAGCTGCTCTAGCAAAGTTGGGAGCTAGCACTAAAATTGACACTTCATTTAATTGTTTCTGTCCATCCATTATCTGTAAAAATTAGCATGTGGATAGGTGATGAGATTATAAAGTAGTATAACAGTAGTCTTATTATAACAGTCAACCAAATGTTTAATATGACTTACTTCCAATTTCAGAATTACTATTTTTTTTAATGTTCCATACTGAAACCACAAAAACTCCACAAGTCACGAGTTCTGTTTTTAACCTGAACTTTAATTTTGGTTTAGCGACCATGTGACCTGAAATCACAAGTTCAGTTTTTAACCTGAACATTAATTTTGGTTTAGCAACCGTGTGACCTGAGTTTGTAGCACTTATGAAGTAAAACTTGTGAATCAGCAATGTGGAGGCTGGAAACAGCATTTAATCATGAATCAACCATAAAGGATTATAATTATAATTTTTAATTTAAAAGAACTTTGCATTAACCAACCAATAATATGTTGGCTGATTTAGAATCACTATTTTGCTATTGTCAGGACTAGCTTCCTGCTTCTTACAGTGCAGACGCTCTATTGCTTGCTCCTGCTTCAGCTTGCATATTTCTGCTGATAATCTTGCTTTTCCTCTAAGAGAAACTATGAGCAGCGGCTCTTGGATACTTATAAATCACTGGACTATACATTTTTTGTAGACATAGTAGGCTATTGTCATATTTGAACATTTTTCTGCGTGAGCGTGGCCTACCAATAGCTCAAGCCTGTCCTAAAGTGACTGTAGCTAAAGCTAATGAGCAGCAAGATGCCACCCTTCTCCATAGAGGACTACTACAAACTCCTTCAGAAGATTGCAGTTCTGGAAACCAAAATTTACCGGTTAGAAGTAAATATGGAAGTGAACGGATCATGTGGAAATGACACCACTTTACCAGTGACCCAAAACAATGGACAAAAGCATGCTAACACACAGCTAACTAGCACCAGCAAGACCACAAAGAAACAGGAGGGCTGTAGAACGGATAATAAATCAACAAGTGGCAGTCCTCCCTGGAACTCTTTTGGTGCAAAACCTAAGAGTAAATCATCTTCCTGGGAAATGGGAGGACGACTAACGGGCAGGGCACAGCGCCCTGAGATTTGTGATACGACCGGCTGGCCTGCATTATCATCCAGGCAGAGCGCCTCTTCAACCCCTGTACTTAGCAGGACATGGTCGTGGACAGCTGCAAAAGGGAAAATCAGCAACAAAAGGCCTCCCCAACAAATGAGTGTGCAGGTGAAGAACAGATTTGCTCCTCTGCTGCAGGACCCTGGACATGACCTGGATTACGTCTCATCGTCACACAGCAGGGTAAGGACTGAGAGCAATTCTAAAAGTAAAAAGCTACAGGGAAAGCTAATGACTGGGCCCAAAACTCTGATTGTGGGTGACTCTGCTGTGAAAGATATAAAAAGCATTAAAAACACCAAAATATTCTGTTTTCCCAAAGACATGGTGTCTGACTTGGCCCAAAGAATCCCAGATATCGTAGCAGCACACCCAACTGTGGAGAACATTATACTATAGGGTCAAATGATGTTGTAAAGCAAAAGTCTGAAGTGCTGAATCGTGACTTTATGAATCTGCTGAACACAGTCAGCTCCCTAAACGCAAAGGTGTTTGTCAGTGGCCCTATACCGCCAGTCAGAGGAGGAGCTGAGAGTTTCGGCAGACTGCTGGCACTGAACAGATGGCTTTCAACTGCATGTACCAACCATTCTCTGCAGTTCATTGACAATTTTAACATTTTCTGTGGCTGCAGACATCTTTTTAAAGCAGATGGACTATTCCCTAACAAGCCAGGAGTAAAGCTGTTCACCTCTAGCCTACTTTACTTTCTGCGCCACCCATCTGCTCCCTTGGCCAAGGACACGAGACAAGATGAACCAAAACAAGAGGAAGACACAACAAAGTGCGTCAGTGAGCCACCACAGCCCCCACCTGAGCAAAGATTTGACCATTGGAGACCAAAGACCGGAGATGAGAAATCTCAACACCCCTTCTCACCCGTCCAACACTCCTCAAACCCCTTTGACAACCACGGCAGCTTTAAGGGACCTCTTTAAGGATACGTCGCTCTCCCCTCTTTCCCCCATCCCCATTTTGGAGTTCACTGACCAGATGAAGTAGCTGGTGAATGCTGGAACCAAGTATGCCCCCCTTCCTTCTCCCATCGTAAAACGCCAGGCACCTCTGCCCCCTCAAGGACGGCAGTTAACTCCTTCTCCCCAAACTGATAAGGATGCTTGTGTGCAAAATGCAGTAAGCATTAACTGATATGGGCCGGGTCCAGGCTGCATGCCTAGTAGCCCCACGTATTAGATTCTTCCACAATTTATGTTGTGATAGGTAATAGAAAAAGAATGGCGAATAAGCACGTAACTGCAAACTTTGCAAATTTAGCATCCATTCCTCGTCAGCCACAGTCTGTCCCAAAAAATGAAAACGCACTAACCATAGTCCTACTAAACGTTAGGTCTTTGGCGGGAAAATCATTTTTAATCAATGATTTTATTATCAAGCACAATCTTGATTTTATGTTTTTAACTGAAACCTGGTTGGACCATAATAATAGTGCTGCTATTCTCATTGAGTCAGCCCCCCCTAACTTCAGTTTTATGAGTGAGAATAGAGTGAATAAGAAAGGAGGTGGAGTCGCCATTTTGTTTAATGACTCATTCCAATGTACACAAATATCTTACGGAAATTTTGCTTCTTTTGAATATGTGGCTAAGATCCTCCCCTCAAGCTCTACTTCTAAATATCTACAGGCCACCTAAATGCTGTGCATCCTTCTTTTGCGACTTTACTGAACTGCTGTCTATAATCTGTATTAACTTTGACCGTGTAATTATTGCTGGTGATTTCAACATTCATGTTGACAACCCCCAGGACCGAGGGACCAAAGAACTGTGTTGTGTTTTTGAGAGCTATGGACTGACTCAGCATGTGACACAGCCCACACACAATAACGGGCACACTCTGGACTTGATTATCTCCAAGGGTCTGAACATTTCCAAGGTTGTGGTGACTGATGTTGCTCTCTCTGATCATTCCTGTGTTTTCTTTAACGGCACTATCTCTGTGCCGTTAAAGAACGTTAATCAGAAAACGGTATATCACTGAAAACGCCAGTGAATCATTCATTCAGCTTTTCTCCTCTACACCCACCCTCACTGGGGCCTCAGTCACTGAGCTTGTAGATAATTTCAACTGTAAAATTACGAATGTTATTGATGCTATTGCTCCCACTAAGGTCAAAGCTGTCTGGTAAGAAAAGATCTCCATGGAGAAATTTTATAGTTGTGAGAACAGAAAAAAGAGAGTGTCTAAAAGCTGAACACAGTTGGCGAAAATCTAATCTCCAGGTCCATTATAACACTTATAAAGAGAGACTTCGCATTTATATTATGGAACTAAGGAATGCAAGGCGGTCCTTTTTCTTTAACATTATTGCCAGAAACAATAATAATTCACGTGCTTCGTTTGCTACCGTTGATAGATTAACAAACCTTCCAGTACCAATAGCATCTGAACTGTTTTCTACCAAGGCTTGCAATGACTTTGCCTCCTTCTTCACAGACAAAATTCAGAAAATTAGACAAACAGTCAGTGCTTCCATATCAAGTACAAGATATGTGTTGTCACAGTGTGCACACAAAACAAATTCCAACATGACACAATTTCATACGATCAACCTTAAAAACCTGGAGGACATTATACAACATCTGAAAACCTCCTCCTGTTGCCTTGATATTCTACCAACGAGTGTTTTCAAAAATGTTTTGAATTGTTTGGCTTCTGATCTTATACAGATTGTATACACATCTCTGCTCTCAGGTATCTTTCCACAGGCCCTGAAAACTGCAGTCATCAAGCCACTCCTAAAAAAGAAAAATCTAGACATGACACTAATGAGCAACTATAGGCCAATATCAAACCTTCCATTTTTAAGTAAAATCATAAAAAAAGTGGTTTTTCAACAACTCAACCTTTTCTTATCGCTAAACAACAGTTTTGATGCCTTCCAGTCAGGTTTTCGACCACACCACAGCACTGAGACGGCTCTTGTTAAAGTCTTTAATGACATCCACTTAAACACAGATAGTGGCAAAATTTCAGTCTTAGTATTACTTGATCTCAGTGCTGCATTTGATACGGTAGACCATGACATATTGCTTGACCGATTGGAAAACTGGGTTGGTCTTTCTGGCTCAGTACTAAAGTGGTTTGAATCCTATTTAAAGAATAGGGACTACTTTGTGTCTATAGGTAATTATACATCTGAGCATACAAATATGATGTTCGGAGTTCCCCAAAGCTCAGTTCTGGGGCCTCTTCTGTTCAACATCTACATGCTTCCACTGGCTCAGATTATGGAAAACAACAAAATAAGTTACCATAGTTATGCGGATGACACACAAATTTACATAACCTTATCGCCAGGGAACTATAGCCCAATACAACAATTAAATATGTGCATTGAACAGATTAATGATTGGATGTGCCAGAACTTTCTTAAATTAAATGAAGAAAAAACGGAGGTGGTTGTTTTTGGAGCAAAAGAGGAACGATTGAAAGTCAGCACTCAGCTTCAAACGACAATGTTAAAATCAACAGACAAAGCAAGAAATCTTGGTGTAGTCATGGACTCAGACCTGAATTTTAAAAGCCACATTAACATAATTAAAAAATCAGCTTATTATCACCTTAAAAATATATCAAGGGTTAAAGGGCTTATGTCTCAGCAGGATCTGGAAAAACTTGTCCATGCTTTTATCTTCAGTAGACTTGACTACTGTAACGGTGTCTTTACAGGTCTCCCTAAAAAATCCATCAGACAGCTGCAGCTGATTCAGAACGCTGCTGCTCGAGTCCTCACTAAAACCAAGAAAGTAGATCACATCACTCCAGTACTGAAGTCTCTACACTGGCTTCCAGTGCCTCAAAGAATTGATTTCAAAATACTTTTACTGGTTTATAAATCACTTAACGGTTTAGGGCCAAAATACATTTCTGATCTGCTACTACATTATGACCCACCCAGACCTCTCAGGTCGTCTGGGACAGGTCTACTTGTTGTCCCCAGAGTCAGAACTAAAAAGGGGGAAGCAGCGTTCAGTTTTTATGCTCCACATATTTGGAACAAACTCCCAGAAACCTGTAGGTCCGCTGCAACTCTCGGTTCTTTTAAATCTAAGCTAAAGACCTATCTTTTTGTTGCTTTTCTTTAAATAATCTATTTTATTAACTTATTAATTTCTTATACTGCATTGTAACTTTTATTCTTATACTGCACTATCAATTTTATTCTGGTCTTTTAATGTTTTTAATTTGTTTATTATTGTTTTTAAGTGTTTTCTAACTGCTCTTTAATGTTTTATGTAAAGCACTTTGAATTGCCCTGTTGCTGAAATGTGCTATACAAATAAAGCTGCCTTGCCTATTATCAGAACTTCCCTGAGAGTAAATATGTCATCAGTCTGTGTTTCTGTGAAGGATACATTATGTAACAGAGAGAACACCTGGGGCTTATTTCATTTAGTTATTTGAGTTTGCTATCTCCCAGTTCAAGTTCCTTTAGTTTAAAATATTCTTCACTTGAAGTGTAAACTTTAGTGCTAGGGCCCAACTTTGCTAGAGCATCTTATTTAAATGATCCTCTTGAACCCATGAATATGTTTTTTTTTTTTTTTTTGCTAGATTCACGACAACACAATTTAACAGATTTTGTAAAAGGAAGTAAGCTGAAAGGACACTGATGAAGAACAATATAATACACTACAAAGACATAGCAGCGACCATAGCTAATTGTTACAAGAATATGTGGTAATGTCTACACAGTAATTAAAAATTGGTTTGGTTTTACAAAATACAATTTCGAGCAAATTACTGAGCACAAATATGTGAGTGAGATCAAGTCTGGATCCATTAAGTGCTCTTCACAAGTCCCTGTAATGACACCTTGTTCTTCAACAGAGAAGAAACTGTAGGAGAAACTGTAAAATGTACTTGTTCTGTAATAGCAGATGTTTGTGAGGCAGAGGGCTCATAGTACACAATGACTTCGTAACTTCCATGGCCCCCTTTACAGCCACAGGTGAACATTTCAAAAAACATCAGCTGATGACAAACCTCACATATCCTCTTCAGATTCTGTGGGAACAAATAAGTTTAGCTGAACAAACAAAACTGCTTTTAACCATATAAGGAAGTTCCTCCTCTTAAACCCCCAAAAAGACATGAACATGCGTGTGCAGGACACTTAGAAAAGCGCACTTCTCTACTCAGTTCAACAACAAGCTCACCTCAAAGCACAGGACAAACAACTGAAACCAGTGGTAAGATAAAGATTGCATGCATGTCTGTTTTTCAGTCAACTGCATTTTTTATTTTTTTTAAACACAACAAGTTTACTGTCATATATTTTATTTTGCATTAGATATTCAGGCTATGACAGACTCTCTTACACTTTGTGCTAAAGTGAAATAACCATAAAGGATTATAAAGAAAATATGCTAGAGAAACACAATATGCTAAAAAGTGTAAAACATTTTGACTGAACCCATTTTTATGATAATCATAGTTTTACTTTCCTCTTGGTCATTCTCTGACTCTCTAGATTTCAGCAGGAACAATGGCGAAAGTTGCTGATACCGAGAAAATACGCATTGGCGACAACGCAGGGAAAGTTGGTGCAGACAATGCAGTCGACGTTAAAGGTAAATCTGAGTGTTATTCGTTTCTGTAAGGTTGTCTTGACAGTTTCATCAAATCTCTTTCTCGCATGACTCTCACAGGAGGTCTTGGACACAATACTGATCTGGGCAACACCAGTGACATCACTGTCCTAGGAAAGAATACAGAGAAAGGACGCATTGGAGCAGAGAACAGCTATAAAATAGAAGGCGAGATATTCCTCTTATTGCTTATCCTCTTATTAAATTGCCAGAACTGTATTAACAATCCAGTTTATTACTTATGTTCAGATATCAGCATCTTAATGGCAAAAATCTGAGTTTCTGTTGTCAACTTTGAATTCCTTATCTCAATTCTCATATTTTAACAGGAGGACTGAAAAATGGTGAAAGTGTTGGCAACACTGCTGATGTTTTTGTTGGTAATAACTCAGGATCCATTGGTGCAGGGAATCGCATCAACATCAGCTAAGGTAAGAAATGTTAGAGATTTACTATCAGATGTGAGCATATGCATGTGATATGTTAATTCTTTACTTGTGAATAAATTATTGTAAAACAATATAATCTGGATTTTCTCATCAATATTTTTGATCTTTTTTACTCTTTGTGTTTCTCCCTTTTAGGAAATCGGCCTCCAACTCTTCTAAAAACAATGCACCATTTGTTGAATGTAGAATTCATGATTTCAAATCAACAGAAAGAGTCAGTCATCCGATGAATGTAAAGGAAATGCAAGTGAAAATAAAGTAGATTACCTGCTCTATGAGACCGTCTTTGTCTGAATATTTATAATTTCTACTGACCTTGCTCTGAAGTGTTCTTATATTATTTTCTTCTTCATCCAAACATCGTCATGAATTTGTTTTCATTTTGGATTTGTCTTTGTGATATAGTTGTTGTCAGTAAACTGACTAACTAGCAGTTGGGTTTTCTAAATACATATTCCAGTATTTAACCTAAAAGGATTTACTGTGATTACACACTAATAATCTCCCTTCAATCTATTATGCTTCTGCAAAACAGTGGCTGCACCAGGTATGGCGTAGTTGCGTCATAATAATAGGGCACATACGATCACTGCAGCGCTACAGGCTGAGGTGATGAAGAATACAGAGCTTAATATTACTAAGCCTCCTAATAGTCACTTTGGGGAATACAGGCTGAGTGTGAGCAAATGACGAAATGTATATATGTGATTAAGTTTAATTCTGGATAAAAGACAATAAAATATTAAAAGGGAATTATCTCTGATAAATATCCCTTATTTTTCTAATAGAGCGATTTTGTGAGGTGCACTTAAGCCTGCTTTCAGTGAGACTGTTGGTCAAATAAGGAACATCTAAAGTATACCTTTGCTCAGGACAATGTCCAACATTTAGACATGAAAAAAAGAGATTATTGTCAAGATATAAAATGTATTCAAACTTTGAACTGTACAGCTATGACTACTCAGGCCAGTTAGTTGTTTTATACAGGAGCTATATACTATATAACTGCAATTTATTTTATTAATTGGCTGTTCCTATTCTGTGAAAATGTTAATGTCAAACTAAGGCTGGGAAATGTGGTAAAAATCAATATCACAATATTAATAAGTATATATTGCAGATATTACGGGTGAAAAAACTTCGAAAATCGTATGTATTGTAATTTTTTTGGCGACGATTTTAGAAATCAATTCTTTTCCCAAGAATCGTTTAGAAAACAATCAGTTTTAAGAAATGTCTCATGATATATTGGCCCTCATTTATCAACCTAACGTAGAAACCAGCGCAGATATGAGCGCAGAAATCTTCTTACGACAGGCTTCACGTATGATTCATGAAACGTTCGTATCACACCAATCAGAGCGTAAGAATGGTCGTACATTGATAAATGCAGCGGCTGGAAACGATCGTAATTTAAATATCATGCCCCTATATATTCTCGGTTTTGAGGCCTCGCCCCTACAATTTACGACATGGTGAGACGTAATCCGGCTGAGAAGCGGCACTTTTCAGAGGTGGAGATTGAAACCCTGATATCTCTGGTTCATTTGCACTAACTACTATTTGGCAGCCTGAAAACTGGTATTAAAGGCTGTAGAAAGAATGCGGGATGAAAATTTAGATCACTGATGCGGTCAACAGTGTTGCCGTAGTAAATCGGACTCCAGCTGAAGTTTAGCCTATTTAATTTAGGCTATACATCCTTGACACATTTTCCATAGCCCCGACCCGGTCTCCTGACAGCAGAGGGGCTGGGAAAACAAGCCGAAATAACTCGGTCAATGGCAGAAATAAATCGTTCACGACAGAGAAATGAAAACCTGAATAATAAATAAAAATGTTGTGCATCGTCATGTTTCCTGTATTGAATATCATTGCCAAACATAACACTATAGGCTACCTTTTAAAAACGATGAATAATAATATCCTGTCTCCTTGGTATAGCCCCCAGTTGGGGCTGTGCTGGACTGCTCTCTGGGCATCGGGTCATCTGGCTCCATCGCTACATTTATGGCACCCAGTTTTCCTGCAAGATGTTGTGCAGAACACCACAGGCTAAAACAATGTTGCAGACTTTTTCTGCCGTGTATAGGATTTTATCGCAGCCTACGCTCACGTTTAAATTGATAAATGCCGAGCTTTGCGTAGGAATCGGCATACGCCCGTCCTACGCACGTTTCATAAATGAGGGCCATTGTCTCTAGAAGTGTTATTCAACTTTTGTTTTTGTTAAAGAAGGAAAAGAAAATCGCGATACTCAATACTATCGAATCGCAATACTTCTAGAATCGCAATGAATGAAAATCGTAATACAAATCAAATCGCCAACCATGTATCGTGACAAAAGCAAATCGTTCCAGCCCTAGCAGATATCAATACAGTATGCATACACTGTAGGAACTGACAGAATAACATTTCAATGAAAGAGTATTTTATATGATTTGAAATGTTCACTTGACAAATAAATTGATTATGTGTCAAAATATGGTAAATATTTGCAAAACTGCATTTAAGTTGATGTTTAATAAATGTTTTGTTTTGCCTAAGACAAATCTTTTATGTCTGCAAAACAAAAACTTCACTAACTTATTTGCTGATTCAGATTTATTTTTGAAATATTAATTTGAAAACACAGTTTTGTAACATTAATATACTGTATGATCATATAGTTACAAAATGACTACAGTGAAGGTCGATAACAATGCTGAATTGTTGCACAGCCCAAAATTCAACCATTTCCCAGTAATTCATAAACATTTGAAACAGGTCTTAAATGTCATTTAACCTTTCTTGTCCATTTCATTTTTTATGTAGAGTAAATTGCTGTGTGCGTTTGTATGTACATGTGCAATGTTGTGTATTTGGTAAACTGATAATGTGCACAGTAATTTCCTGTTACATTTAAATGCATTTCTGAATATAATGAAGCAGTTTAAAAGAGTCATGCAGTTAAAGCTGCAAATGTCTATTTGGTCGTAAAGTCTGATATTAGTGCTTATTTTTATTTAAATGTCGTAATGGAAGTCTTTTAAAAAAATTTACGTATAATCTAAAATAAATGTTCTGGTTTCTCAGTAATTAACCTCAGCTGATGCAGCAAGCAATACTAGACAACCCCCCAGACTCTGTGGTAAGGAAGTTCTCATCCATCAAAGTAATCAACACTTACATAAGTCTTCTCATTTCATACCGACAAGCACAGGACAAACGTGTGAAACCAGAAGTAAGATAACTGCACGTGTCAACTTTACCTACTCAGTCTTTGAAGTACAACATATTGTCTTTTTTATTTTCCATTTACATCTCAGACATTCAGTGTCTAGTCTAGTCTTTACAACAGTTTTTTTGTCTGAGATTTTTGACTAAATCCATTTACAGTCCCTTTTCTTTAACAAATACTGTTTTATTTTCTTCTCTGTCTGTCTGTCTAGATTTCAGCAGGAACAATGGCACACAGCATTGGTAACAGCAAGGACATTTACGTTGGAACCAACAAAGGGAAGATTGGCGCTGATAACGTCATCAATATTAGCGGTGAGTTCAACACTAGTTGTCGATGATAGTATCAGTGATAAGCTCTGTCAAATAGTTGCAGAAAGTAGAAACATGCTGTATAACTATTTCATAATTCATACATTGGTGTGTAAAATTGCAGTTCCCATTTAAGCAGCTACTAGAAGTGATTTGTTTCATGATCTTTGCCTTTTGGGTCATTATTTGTATTTTAAAAGGAAGAACAGGATCCCAGCCAAATACTGGCAACTCATGTAACACGGGAGGTGAAAGTGGATTAAACTCTGCATCCACTGCCTCAGGGAACACCGGCAATGCGACGGGTAAGTCTGTCACTCATATTGTTAAAAAGTTAGTAGGAGTGGGCAGTTAATGATTTCTGATTCATAACTCAAGTTCAGAGGTTAGAATCTGTGAAGTAAGGTTAACAGTTTATGTGATCATATCTATTATTTTTGTGTTTAACAGGAGAAAAATCAGTCAATATTGGCAACACAAGTAACATGACAGTTGGAGACAATGCAGGAGACATCGGTGCAAAGAACACCTGCAATGTGAGCAGTAAGTGTCTTATATTGTTGGCAAGTTATTAAAAATGGGCACGTTCACGATTTATGATTTCTTATTCATGCAATAAGATTAGAATATGTACACATCATTCATTGTATTTCAACAGGAGGAAAAGGAGTCAAAGTAGATATTGGCAACGTAAGTAACATGGATGCCGAATCCAACACAGGAGACATCGGTGCAGGGAACAACTGCAATGTAATGGGTGAGTTCTCTGGTGTCACACTGCTGGGAAGTATGCAGAAATGGACAGATCCCAAATGTAGAGTATAGAGTATATTCTGTATACTACAGATCTGATTACAATTGGCAGTGATTCTGTTCTATTTATTATTATTTGCATTTCAACAGGAGGAGATGGAGTCAAAATAAGTATTGGCAACATGGGTAACATGGTAGTTGGAGACAACGCAGGGGGCATTGGTGTGGGGAACAACTGCAATGTGAACAGTGAGTCCTGGGAAGGTGCTCCTAGCGAAACTTTAATTATTTCAGACTATTGTACGAGACTAGAACTGGTACACTACAGATCTAAGATGAACAGTTTATGTTGATGAATTTATTCTATTTATTTACTTTTCTTTCTAAATCAACAGGAGGAAAAGGAGCTGAAATTAATATTGGCAACGCAACAAACACAGGGATTGGGTTTAACGCAGGAGGCTTTGGTGCAGGGAACAATGTAAACATTAACTAATGTAAGGAGGAGTTGATGTGTGAAAGTGCACGTTTTGTGTTTGTAAGTGTGCTGTATTATTTATTTACAAGGATTCTTTTTTTTTATTGTGTTTCTCGCTCTGTCAGGAAATCCCAGTCCAAAAGATCATGGACCGACAACCAACCAAAAAAACACCCCAAATGAAAACCAAATCAAGAATTCTTTATAAACTGCTGTGTGCTTTCTATTGTCCCACAATAAACTGTGTTGGAGATAACTGTTTGATTGTCTTTATTGAACTATTGTGGACAGTTTAACCTCAAATGACAAATAACAAAATAGTATTTAATTATTAGTAGGTAGGATGGTGTGAAATAGTTTTTAAGCATAATATGTATAACCACAGTAAATACAGTTCTAAACACATTGGTACTGTATACCTAGTAGTTGAATTCATTAAAGCTTTAGTGCGTAATGTTTTGATCTAAATGAAAGTCTGTTACATTCAAGCCATTGCCAAATGAGTTGCCACAATGCTAATTAAGACTATCAGCTCCACACAAAAACCTCTCTATATTTCTCAGTAAGGCTATGTTCAGAAGATTGTGTCGTCCGGTGTTTTTCACGCACAGAAACTTGAGTGAAGATAATGACCTCTTCTGAAAAGTGCATTATGTTTTTTTAATCCTCCATGTCCTCCTTGGCTACTACCAACTGCGTGGAGGAGGCGTGGGGGTGGTGCGTGATCACAGAGGGCTTGTATCATGTGGACGCAGCGACAGTTTTGTTGTCATTACTTAGAATTCCTCATGGGGGAAACAGAAACTACGCACTATAGCTTTAAGAATATCTCTGGTATTGCTTAAATTGCTCCCATATTTTGACCGTATTTAATTATTAAAAGAAAAAGGGATAGGTGAATGTAATAGGTAATTTCAATAGGAAATATTTATTTATAAATATATGTATACAAGATGCATGTATGCAGAATAAAGCATAGACTGCATTACATTGACCAAATCTTAACTCACTGCTGTTGTCTGTGACAGTTTTACTGTAAGTGATGAAGTCAAGTGAACTAATTGCTGAGCTGCTCAAATTACGTCTAATTTTGTTTATATAAGATGTAACTAAAGGTGTTAAAGTGCTCATATTATGCTTATTTTCAGGTTCATAATTGTATTTAGATGTACCAGAATAGGTTTATGTGGTTTAATTTTCAAAAAACACCATATTTTTGTTGTACTGCATATTGCTGCAGTTCTCACCCTATGTGTTGAGCTCTCCATTTTAGCTACCGAGTGAGGCATCTCACTTCTGTTCCATCTTTGTTGGGAGTCGCACATGCGCATTACCTAGGTCAGTACTGCTAGTTAGTCAGTTGCAGAGTATGAGGGCTAGCACGCTAGCAGATAGGCGAGCATTATAACGTGTGTTACAAAGTGACGCACGTTTGTCACGGAAGTAAAGGCTGGACTACAATAGAGCTGTTTGGAGCAGTTTGTGAACAGTGTTTTCTGTTGGAGATGGTAAGTCCCTTTGGGGGGGGACATTGGGCTTTTTCACTTTGTAAACCTATAAACATGCACAAAAAGATATATAACACAATAAAGGAAAGGGAAAAAGGCAAAAAGCATAATATGAGCACTTTATGTAGTGATTAGAGACAATAAATCCATGGTATTCAATCATAAACCAAAGTATTTGACAAATAAAAAATGTGACCTGATGATTGATCGCTATAGGGCCGACCTGGGCATATTTTAATGGATCAGCATCGGCTTAAATAAAGCCGATCAAAATCTGATCTTTTCTTTACCATTATATACTGTGTTTTGTCCACCTCAGCATGCTAGTGTTGCAGAGTGGTTATCCTTTACGACAGCTGGTCTCTACAGTTCTCCCATACCAGTGAAAATTACAGTTATGTGTGTGAATGTGAAAAATAATTTGGCCCCTGCAATGCGAGAGACTCTGAATTCTGACACTTGTTAATTCTGTGAGTAACTTGATGACAGAACAAAATTAAACTTGTCTGTTGTGGGGTCTCTGTAGTTTCAACAACTCTAACATAGTGATAGACCTCTAGCTGATTACATAACATGAATTTCAGGAGTCGCATTCTCTCAGTTGAATTTCATTCATATAATATCAATAATTGAAGCTAATAAATTAATATTTTTGACCTCATTATTTGGATTAAATAGCTTGTGAAGAATAAGGAATGTCACATTAGGTAAGTTGTACAGCTGTTATTTCAGGGTGTCAGACACATATTTAATCAACATTTAGATAAATATAAGTCAGACTCTATATTGGCAATATTAAAAGGACTCAAATCTGGGCTAAAAAACTTGATTGTGACATCCCTCCTAAAACATTTTGTTCTCTTCCTCTTTTAGTTTTGATGACGAAATTGCTAAGCTTTTCCACAACAAGTTGGGAAAATAATGCTGCGAGCAGTGGTAATTCACTTGATGTCTTCTGCTTGGAAACCTTCTCCTCACCACATCTTCTGGTTTACTTCTTCTTTATTTTTTTGTTAACCTTCCTCTATTTGAGTGCTGTTGTGAGAAAGTGCTTGAGAATTATATTATCAGCCACCAAGTTACATGATTAACAACATGTCCAGTAAACCACTGACATGCATGTATGCATTACCACACACAAACACAAGCACATATAGTCACACTACTCAGTCACAGGTAACCCAACAACTTTCATATGGTAGTTTTAGAATAAAGGCTACACTGATTAGGGTTAATTTTATTATTAGGTAATAGATAATGGGCTTTCTAAGAACTTGTAGGTACACCTTTTGATTCAAATCACTGTCAATCTGCTGGTTCTCCATAAGGCGCACTGATCCCACTGGAGTCATTGTCATAATAGAGTCTCTGATACCAAAAGATAGAACAGAATAGAATACCACATACAAGCTACCACGCTACCTAGGCTGTATCTGCATTGGTAGAAGAAAGTAGTGTACAGTACATGCCATAGACACACATTTTTGGGAGGCACTATGTCATAGAGCATAAACTTCACACTCTGAAGTCAAATACTTAAATAAAATGGCGGACAGTAAATAGGCTGCACTATATAGTAAATAAGGAGGGATTTTGGCTGTGGCCCTTGGCATTCTGTTCCAGTGTTTCTAAGTGATAAGGTTTTTTTTTTTAAGAAATCTCTTACTTTCTGAGATGTTCGTGTTCCTTCAGGAAGAGCTCAGTCCTTCTGTTATTCACTCCTGTGCTGCTCTTGTAAGACCTGAGTAAGAAAACAGAAGAGAGAGAAACATTAAATGATGGGGAATTGTAATAGGATACAGCAAATTAAATACTTCTATAGGGTATTTTTGTTTTACCTTTATTTGATAGAGACAGTAGCGATCCAGACAGAAAATGTGGGGTGAGAGTGAGAGACAGTGAGAGAGACAGTGAGCGAGAGCGAGAGCGAGATACGGCATGCAACAAAGGTTCCGGACTAGAATCGAACCGGGTACACGTCAGTCCCACTAGGCTACCAGATGCCAATGTGACAACATTTATATAACAAGAAAGAGAGTCTATAGCCATGCTACCCATCATTAGTTTTGCATGTATTTGGTCAACAAATTATTAGAAAAACTAAAATGTTGTCATGATGAGGTGGCCACTAGATGAAAAGTTAAGGGATCACCAGTTATTACAATTCATCCTGAGGGAGTAAAAGATTGTGTTTAACTAATTTCATGGCAATCCATCCAGTAGTTGTTTAGACATTTCGCTAAAAAACATAAATGTCAACCTCATAGTGGTGCCTGCCAATAACACAACTGCTCAATTGGGTCTAAATTCAAAATGGTCACTCCATTGTTGTTGACATGTTAATTAATATTAATCCAGTTCAAACAAGGCCAACAATAGGTCTTCCTATCACATCCCCTGAAAGGTGAAGGGTCTATTTTTTGCCATATCACAATTAATTTATATTTTTGTTATTTATAACAAATAATAAATTATTATTTTATAGGAAGGATTTTTATCATAATGTTTCATAATGTAAATAACATCCCGGCTGAGTGGACAATACATTATTAAAAAGAAAGCTAATTTTTCATACCTATCAAAAACCTTCCTTTTAATTAAAAACATGTATGAATTCCCCATGAGATCTGGCTCTGTTTTTTTGGTGCTTCCTGGAACCTAAAGCACAACAAATTTTGCCCAGTCTTTGCTTCAGCCTAAAAGGGGTATTTCACTCCCTCCTATTAACTGATGCCTGGATGCTGATTATGTACTTCCTGCGTTAAGGCTTTTACGTGATTAGCTCTGCTTAACCCACAACTCTGTCCTCCATCTCTTATTTACACCATCCCCTCTCTATTTGGACTGATCATCAATTCTTCATCCATTATCTCTTCTGTTTGCCACCCTCCCTTTACTGTTCCTCCATACCTCTCATCTCTATGAGGATAATTAAAATCGACTCTCATTATTTTTGTAATCAGTCAACATCAGATCAGTACAATGTCTGTCTCTTTTCCTCTCTGTGTGACTGCCTTGCTCTCCCTCTCCTCCCCTGATAAAGCATTTCTCTGTATCAGTCAGGCCAGTGGTAACCACTCTCCCTCAGTTTGGGCTGAATGAAAGCCTTGCGGTTTGATTTACTGTACAGGGCACTTAGGAAAGATATCCCCAGAGAGAGAGAGATACACACGCACAGAGAGAGACAGAGGGAGATCAGCTAATAAGCCTCTTATTAGAGGATGAAACATGATAAAAGGAATGAAGATTATCAAAGGGTGGGGGAATTCAGCAACAATCTGGACATTTCTGCCTCCTCCTGGTTAAGGATAACATAGCAAATGTCCACAAAGTAGGAGGGGGAAAGGAAGGAAGAGAAAGGGAAAAAATGGAAGGAAGGCAAAGAAGTGAAAGAAAGATGAAAATCTAAGAAATAATATAGAGAAAAACCAGGATGGAAGGAAATAATGAAGGATTAAAATGTTTGCCATAGTGAAGAGTAGCGTTCTCCAATGATAGGGCATGCAATGTTGTGGTGAATGGAAAAAACATAAGTGGATAGCATTACATTTGCTAACAATATAGCTAACAACAGATGTATGAAGGCACTTACTCAATGTCTCTGTGAACAGAGCCTAGTAGGTCCTCTCGCTCTCGCAGACTGTAGAAGTTGCTTTTGGTTTTGTGGAATTCATGAGTATAGTCCTATGGGATAAAACAACAGCCAAAATGTATTACAGTTTCACAAATGTTTCTTCTTAAATATATCGAATATACTTAGAATGACTAACATGTGGAGCTGAAACACTTTTCAGCGTGAGAAAGTAATACAACAAAGTGAAGTATGTACCTGTAAAATGTCTCTGTGTCTCTGTAAGGTGTGCATCAATGCTGCGTTATGTGATGAAGCCCCCGGAGTGTTTGTGTATCCTGCCATCTTGTCATTGACCGCAGTAAGCTGCAAAACAAAAAAACAAGACAAAATTGAAAACAAGTAGCCATAAAAACAATGATTTTTTTTTAATAAGACAGCCGTGTAGAATTTGAATAACTTGGCAAGATTATAATTTAGACTATCAGACTACAGTCTAATTAATTTCAAAGTGAACATGAATGTATTATAATAACCATACACCTCAATGCTAACCTAGACTCTACAACCTGTAAAACTAACAGTAGTTCTTGCAGCATATAAAAACACAGAATAACACAATCAGCTTTGGTTGGCTGCTCACTTTTATTTCTATTGGAGAACAATGATTATAAATCAAACTCCCTTTGATATTTCTGGCATCACATCTATTCCATCCCCTGGGTTTTAGGCTTCAACACCTGTTTCTGAAGAGGACCCTAAAATCCCTTCAACTATGTTAGCGACCATACTGTATATTCAATTCAATTTATAGTATCAAATCATAACAAGAGTTATCTCGAGACACTTAACAGACATAGTAGGTCTAGACCACACTCTAATTTACAAAGTCCCAACAATTCCAGTAATATCACAATTGCGTGATATATGACTTACATTGGCCAATAGCTGCTCCAGCTCAGTAGTCATGGCCACGAGCATATTGTCTTGAAATGAGCCGGCAAAATCAGACCTGATTTAAGAAAGAAGGGGGAAACAATGCAAAAGTTTAAGGTTTGTTTTTTTCATTCAAACTATAAAAAATACAGTATAATGTATCAACAAAAAAACATGAATGCACAACACAATTAAAACAGGAAAAAATTTAATTTCAACACCAATTTGTAAAACTGCATAGGATAGATGTAGATGCGTGTTTTTAAACAAACAATTGCCAATGAATAACTTGTCCAAGAGTTCAAACTTAAAGTTGGATATGGCAATCCGTTTATTTTAAGTGACCATCAAAATAATAAAACAAAATAATAATTCTTTTTTCAATCTTACCACGTTATCATACACATAACCACGGTCAAAAAAAAATGTGACCTTGCTGTGCGCAACACAGCTAAAGCAATTAGGCCACATTTAAATAAACTTTTCCACCCCTAGCGTCACACGCTGATTGCCAATTAAATGGCTCCAACAGCTAGTATCTTTTTAGGCAAATGACTAAGGTAGTTCTGGCAAAGCCTCGCTGTCCGTCCATACCGCGTGACTGATTTAGGAAGTGGTTTGAATCTACACGGTTTTATTGTACATCCATGATCTAAACGTGTATTGTGAGCAAATTTAGCCTCGAGAAATTAACCCTTTTCCGAACCAATTTGCTGAAAAGCTTTCAAGCTTTATGAGGCTTAATCTCGCCATCACTAGCTGCGTGTTCATGATATTCTGTTGCCTAGTTAATGGCTAACAATACTAATTATCATGCTGACCTGCTGTCTCTTGTCTGCTGGTCCCGGTTGCTGCTGTTGTAGCTGGTGCAGAGCTTACTGAAGGAGACCAGCTTGAGGTCCAGCTCATTTTCCAGCTGTCTGGCCTGTTTACGCAAATCTGAGTGAAGAAACAGAGAAACACTCAATAAGAACATTTTAACATGGACGAAGACAAACTAAATAGTAAAAAAAAAAAAACAGGCAATAAGAAGCAGACAAGATAGAAGGCATCATATAGACGTCAAAATTTTTTTTAAATCAATTCAAATAGCAGACAGATCAGGCCCAGGTATGGCTTCCAGTTGGCACTGTTGGCATTTGGTTTGCAATGGCATGACCTATATAAGCCAAGCATGGCATGGTTTTTAAGATGGCAAACAAGAGATAGGCTTCAGTGTTTGACCCAGACATGAAATTCCACCATTTTGGCCACATTGTTGTAGCCAAAGGGAAACTCTCACTTTTGAGTAAGTGTTTTTAAAACAAGTTTAGAAGCTATGAAATCCCTGTGGATTGAATCAGCACATATCAGTAATTTACCTTGTTGGAGGATTACAGCTTGCCAGTCATTAGTACATGAAAGCTAGCTATGTGTGGTGAACATTAATTTGGTAATGAGTTAATCAAATCGTAAAGAAATTAATGACAATATGTGCAAACATCAATGCTAGGTTAAGGATTACCATTGTGACTCTGAAACCAAAAATACAACAAATGTTGAGCATGACTCGTTTTTCACTCCTGATGTAAGACATTTTGCTCCAGTGATTTGCCAGTCCAGTCAGAGACTGAGGGGAAATTACACAAAGTTGAAGTTATTTTAAAACCCTAAAACATTTGGGACCTTTGAGAAAACATTCGGGGCTGGAACCCCCAGAGCCACACCCCCGCCACCACACTTAAGACAGCAGTATGATAGTTAACCGCTAATAACGTTAACTTTTCAAATAGATGTTAGCGGCAAACAAGCTAACAGGTTAGCTTATAACCAGCTAAAGGTATCTTTATATCCGCGCGGATATAAAGTTTATTAACGTAACGTCTTACGGAACATGTTAAATGTGTTTAACCTGAGTTGACAACGAACAATAAAAGACGTACATGCGGACAGTTGTTGTAAATTAGATACTGTAACATGATTTACCTTCCCAATAGTTGCTGCTGGTCGCCATGTTTGTTGTTGACATGTCATCAGCCGTCAAGAAAATACAACTGTCGCAAATTCCAATTTCAGCTACAGCGTCCTCCGGTGGTTTCCGGCCGCAAGCGAACCACTTATACAAAATCAATAACTCTCAGCGAGGACGTTCACTCATTATTATCCCTGGGGTTAAAATGTGAAACAGATAGGATAGGCCTATAGGTTTGTTGCTTAATGATTGAAATACACTCATCGCTGGACAATAGCTCCATGTCATCCATATCAGGGAAAACATAATGAAATACTAAACTATAATACCCCATTACAAGTTCTGCATTAACATTTCACAGTTGTAAAAGAACAGAAGTATTATTAGTAGAATCTTCTCTAAAGCAAAACTTAAAGCATGATCATCAGACAAAATGGCCCATCATTATGGGCTATTACTGGGTTAGGCCTACTCAGAAACTTGTCTTTTGATTCTGTTGTGGCTTTGGGTCTGCCAGACCTCTTCTTGTCAGAGTTTCCCCCAGTTTCTAAGTGCCTTTTGATGGTGAAGAATACTGTACTCACTGACACCTTGACTTTCTTCGCAATTTCTCTGTAGGAAAGACCAACATTCTTAAGTGTTATGATGGTCTGTCTCTCTTCCATTGTTAATTGCCTTTTTCCCGCCAAAGTTTAGTATTAGTATTCAGTAGATATGTAACTACACAGGTCAAACTCAAATGCAGTTTGTGTGTAAAGTGAACCCATTAATGTAGTTTTTTTCAAAAATCTAATTCTTGATTGACATATATATTCCAACTTATTCCAGCTCTTCATTAAAGCACTATGATTTTTATGTCACCGGCGGCGTCAAAGTGTCAGTAGAGAAAGAAAAGACACAGATGTAATGTAATTAAGGTACATGTCACTCGTATTGTGAATATCTGTTTCTTTGCTCATTCTCTTTATTCATCGTCTTGAACACAGGCAGTCATGGAAATCACAGTAACAGCAAGACTGGTGATCGTGTTGATGTAGAAGACAATGATGACGATGATGATGATGATGATGATGATGCCATCAATGGTGGAGATGAAAAAGAGCAAAAACTTGTGTTTTTACCGTTCTGCAGAAAACCTTGGCAGATGAGGCCTCGCTTTCACACTGATTCAGCTTTTTCTCTCAATTCTGTCATTCCTATGTTCTGTCTTTCTTACATCTTTGTTTTCTTTTGTGATGTTTCTTTAAAAAATGCAAAAGTGCTGTGAACAACTGACACCAGTAAGCACCTGAAGTCCAGCCCGGGATCCTGCTTTGACCAACGGAGCCGGGGAGATGGGGGTTGGGGGAGAGGAGGGAGAGAAAGAGGGGTGGAAGTGCAGGAGGAGGGAGAAGAGGAGGAGGAGATAAGGAAGTGTGATAGAAGCGCTGCCCTCTCAGTGCTGGATCCTCCTGATGGACTGAATCTGGGGAGTCTGGGAGTGAGAGCCAAACTCACGATAACACTTGTACTCTCCTCCGCGACAGTCACACTCCATGATGTACTGGTAGCCACGGTAGCCAGGGTACTGGTAGCACACAAAGCTGCAGGAATAAACAAGAACATACTTACTTATTAAATGCATACATTTTAAACAAAATCAAGTATAAACTTAAAAATAGTTATGTATGTAGCTGAAGGTGCCCAAAGCAGATTCTTATTTCCAGCCAGCGTGTGTTTGTAGCTCACTGTTACTCTGGACTAGCTGAAGGTGTGTAACGCTTCACATCAAAAGACATGATGGACTTACGCTCCACTCTGAATGTGCATGGATCCAACCTCGTTGTTCATCCAGCCCATGGCCTGCAGAGAGGGGTAGTCATCACACAGCTCGAACTGACGACCGGTCATGTTCTCCATCTCGAAGATGGTCATGCGGGACTCCTTGTGGTTCTGTTCAAATGAGGAGAGAGGGGGTTTAGCACAATTTGAGATGAAGCTCAGCCTAAAGTGGACTGAGGGCTGTTACTGTGCTGCATGATAAACCTACAGCACAGCAGATGGGCCTGAAGGAGATCATCCTCTCAATGCGGTAGGAGTTGCTGCCACTATAGGCCTCAAAGCGAGGGTAGTCTCCCTTCTCCAGGACAAACTGCTGGCCGCAGAAGCTGGAGTGCTCGTAGCCCACCCAGCTGAAAGCAGAGAGTGAAAATAATAAAATCAGAAACCAAGAAAGTATAAAATTAGCACAATTAAAAAAAAGAAAAAAAAGAAAAGATGCTTAGTTTTTAAATCCGCTTTAGCATTTCAAAAAGTGAGGAAGTGCTCTCTGGGTACTCACGCGCCACACTCAACCTTCAGGGAGCGGATGTTCTCCATCCCACACTCCATGATGTTCTGGCAGCAGGCAGTGAACTCCATACGCCTGCCCTGGAAGTACTCCTGATCGTACACGGTGATCTGTGAAACACAGAAAAATGAATGAAGGTGAATCTGACACAGTTGAGTTAGCCTAAAAAAGACACATAGCAATTGAAAGGGTGCCAAATCATGCATTGGAACTTCTTGCTACTCCCTGTGCTGATGGGTTATGTAGTGTTAAGCGTGTACATCATATGCTTACCTTCCAAGGGCCCATGGGCATGGGATTTGTCTGAGCCATTTTGTCTTGTTTTGCTGTAGTACCTGTGGGGAAATACGCAGACAGTCAGGCCCCCTGATGAAAGAAAACACTAAAAAACAAATCTGTATAATAAATAACCACCTATTCCTCATCCTGTCTGGTACTCTGGGTGGCATTTTAGCTTTCTCAAAGGCTTGTACCTCACTCCCAGGTTTCTCACGAGACATACTGTATAAGCCGATAACTTTCAGCCACCTATTTCCTTTCCTTGATTTGTATTAAAAAAAACTTATTTGCAGTAATTGTAATAAACAAGCCTTTCTGTCTTCACTGCAACCAATCAATGCTCCCTGTTTTTAGTTGATATATTACATTAGAGACCCTTACTACATCATGTCCATAGATTTGGAAACTGTACTGTATTGTCCACTGGTTTGACCTACCCAAACTGGTGAACTGTGTATCGCAGGAGTTCCACTGAACGGTCTGCAGAGATGGTGTGTATGGGGGTATATATACACCCATGGGTGACAGGGGCAGGGGGGAAGGCACGCCTGGACTCGTGTCAGCACTTTGCTTTGGACTCCATTGTGTTGTTGTGTGAGCCACAGAGGGGTTAACACACAGACACACAGTGATTCATGCAAACACAAAGAGGGCACACATCTACACTGCTCTGTGATAAATCTATATTTTGGGGAAAAACAGTAAAGCTTTCTACACCAGTTTGTAGATCAGTTATCAAATAGTGAAATCATAGTTCAGTTTTAAAACATGTTATGTTGCTGTTTTGATATAGTTTAAATTCAATCTTGATTAAATCTAAGGTTTTTGTTAGTAATCATTTACACTAACAACATATTATAGAGGAATATTGTGATTTATCAAATGAAAAAATAATGACACAGTAAAAAGAGGCAAATTCTTCAAAAGCTACTTTTCAGGCACCCTTGGAAAGATTTGCATGCCATTTGTTGCAAAAACTCCAAATAAAGGCATATAGACAATATTAATCAATCATTGGCCAATTAGTCAGTATCTTCTTTACATTATTAGATAATTACATGTATTTAACCAATCACATGCTTGACTCTTGGGATGCTAACATAAATGATAATAACCTTCGGTCTGTAATACAAATATGTATTATATATATTTCCTCATTGTATTGTATGACGTCATAGTGTGTTGTGAGTTTGTCTCAGCATCACCAACTCTGATTGACTTTGCTTATCAATACATGTGCAGCATGTGTATCAGAGATCCTGATTTTTGTTTGTCAAGACTCAGAACAATTGTTTGTCTCCATCCTGTGTTGACTCATTTGAAAATGCAATTCAACGGCAATCTAATTTCCTTAAACTTGAATACCAAGTTTCATGACGGCTGGAAAAACTTGATCAATGACGTTAACACTGGATTTGAAATAGGAAGATGGTGGCCATGTTGGAAATCTAATCAGGCTCTTTTATGTATCATAACAAATGCAGCAATCTATGGTGCGGTGGAAGAGGGACACGTTTGTTGGCAATAGAGTCAAAGCTGAGTAGAGTTTAAACTAAATGGGCAGTAATCCATCAAGAAAGTCTGATGGGTGTTCATATATATATATGTACATACATTTTTATCAAAAAGCAGCCAGCCCAAACAGACTCACACGGTCTGTGAACACCAGCAGAGGACATGCGTTTGTGGTATAAATGTGAGTTGTGAATGAATGTACCTGTTGCTAATTTTGGAAAACCTGTCCAAGTGAATAAATCAACAATGAAGGTTGGCAGGGGGGATAGCAATGGCACCAACTGAACAGGCAAACTGTATTGCTTGAAAGGCCTTATTGGCAGGAGTGGCAGCACGTTGGCATCGACTGATGTTATTGGAAGTTTCACTTTTAGGTAGCAGCGTGAATAGATTATTATTACACAGGGAAAATATAGTGGTAGTTCTATGAACAAAAAAAATACTTTTTCAACTTTTGAATTATCTGTACCATGCTTTTAAATACACTATTGTTAAAGCCGTTCATGTTTTACAACTTATTTAATGTATTCTGAATCAAAATGTATGTTTGGCAGTGTTTTACAGTGTTCTTTATTGTATCATCAAAGCAGGAAAGCATAGAGTAAACAACACAGAGAGAGCAGCTGGTAGGTACATCCTCCTCTTTCCTCTAGCTGCACTGGACAATAAACATTTAGGAATGGCTTACTGAGGTCAGCACATTGCCCAGACTCTGTCTGTGTGTGTGTGTGTGTGTGTGTGTGTGTGTGTGTGTGTGTGTGTGTCCATGTTATTCCGTGATTGTTTCTACAACAGCGAGAGAGAGATACATGTGGACATTACAAATTATATCACAATAAGAATATTTTTGTGAACACATTCTTGATCAAAGTGGATTTGTTCAGGTCAGAATGAGAAAAAGAACAGGCATGTGTGTGTGTGTGTGTGTGTGTGTGTGTGTGTGTGTGTGTGTGTGTGTGTGTGTGTGTGTGTTTCTGCTGATGATAGCAGCAGCAGCTCAGGCGTGACAAAAGGATGAGCAAACTCAGCAGGCCGATGTGAAGAGCCCACAGTGACCATATAGTCGACTCTCAGTGTGCACATGCATCAACATGACAAAACCTCAGATCTTCTATACATGTTTGCCCTATACAGTCTCGCTCTCTCTCTCTCTCTCTCTCTCTCTCTCTCTCTCTCTCTCTCTCTCTCTCTCTCACACACACACACACACACACACACACACACACACACACACACACACACACCAGCCACACGAACAGCCTGCATATGTTATACTAATTACAAAGTAACAAGCTAAAATTTAGAAATCTGTTTTGACATCTGTTTGGAAAAAGGTAGCCTTAAACTTTGTTAACTTGAGAATTAAATATCTGGGTTTTGGTCAGCATATGAATTATATGAATTGAATATGAATTAAATACTCTGGGTCAGGGGAACCCATCGAAATAGATACAGTATAGTAACACAACTCATACTTTTTCTCCAGCTACCCAGTAAAGGACAAACTTAAGTCAATATTAGAAAAAAAAAGTTTTGCAGTAAATGCAGGTTGCCTCTAGGGTGCAACATGTCCACATAAACCCTGAGTTTCCAGGTCTATAATGATGATAATTTAGGGAATCGTCACACTCTTTAATACCGCTCAAGCATTCTGGGGTCAATCAGTGCAGAGCCACATATAAAACATTAATGTAGCTGAAAACTTCCTACAGTGGCTCCTTTAAATCTCTGTCTTTGTCTTAACAAGGGCTTTGTTATTGTGGCTGCTGTTAACTGCAGTTTCAGTTGGTTTGCCACTGTTATCATCACACACAGTGCCACAAGAGAGCTGTGATAGATAATCATGTGTAACTGATACTACGTTTACACTTGGCCGGCTATTTTCATAAACGGACATATTAAAGGTCCCATGGCATGAAAATTTCCCTTTATGAGGTTTTTTAACATTAATATGCATTCCCCCAGCCTGCCTATGGTCCCCCAGTGGCTAGATATGGTGATAGGTGTAAACCGAGCCCTGGGTATCCTGCTCTGCCTTTGAGAAAATGAAAGCTCAGATGGGCCGATCTGGAATCTTCTTATGAGGTCATAAGGAGCAAGGTTACCTCCCCTTTCTCTGCTTTGCCCGGCCAGAGAATTTGGCCCGTCCAAAATGAGAGAGAAACATAATGGCTTTCAAACGAGCAAAGTGGCAGTTGGTCAAGGCCACACCCACACCCTCCACCTTGCCCCCCCTCTCTCCTCCTCAAAAGCATTTAAAGCTACAGACACAGAAATGGCACATCCTAAGGAAAGCTCATTGTGGGACTGGCTCTAGTGGCTGTAATTCTGCACCAAGGCTGAATTTCAGGAAAGAGACTTCAGATACAGTATTGGGGGACCACTAAGGCCTATATAAAACCATCCAAAAAGCAGCATGTCATAGGACCTTTAACCTCTATGTTTTCAAAAATAACATCGTGCACAGCTGTCAGTTTTCAGAAAAGGCGAAAGTTTGGTGTCTGCTTAATCCTTAATTTCAGTGTAATGTTGTAGGTTATTGTTTTAATTTGTTACTTTATTATTTGACATAGGCCTGTTCGGCAGGTTTTATGGGTTCATAGTATGGTTCTGCCTGTGATGTTGGGGGGGGGAGGTGTAGGTCAGCACATATATGTATAAATAGTAATATCAGCAGTAACTGATCTATCCAATTATAATAATGTTTTGAGAAACTAAGTGTTAATGTTGCTTGCTCAGGTTAGCTCACCCTATAATCACCTGTGCAGGTGGTAGGGTCCAATTAGGGCAGGCTGAGTTAAAAGGGGTTCAGGAGAAGAAAGAACAGATTTGGCAGCTTGCTGTTTTTTTTTTTGTTTGCCTCAGTTTCATTTTTTTATTTTGGTTTGATTATGTTTTGTTGTCGTTTTGTTAATAAAGACACAAATTGTGCACTTTAAAAAGCACCTCTCCAGTCTTCAATTGTGACGTATGCATCAACAGTAGAGACAGATATAGGATTAGAAGCTCACACAGTTGTTTATATTCTGCTATCTCCTCAGCTTCTACTACTGTGTTACAATGATCTGATGTTGCCTGTTTATAGGGCCAACATACCAATATATGATCTTTTCAATGCCACAGTTGTGACTGTTTCCAGCAGGAGACAACAGCTATGAATGTAAAGTCTGGAGAAAACGTAGCTAATTACAGGTGATTTCATCAATGTAAATGTAAATGCTACAGATCTTAGACTTAACACATTTGAATGCGATAACTGGAACAAAAGCAGTGGTGGAATAAGTATTCAAGTAACAGTCTTGCATTAAAATCTAAAGTCTTGGGATATTCCCTCTCTCCTATAGGTGTTAACATTATCAACTCAGTGCAGAGAGATATGTTGGATTGACACTCTAAGCCAACTTGTCATGTTTTCTCTAATTTATTACACTTGATGGATGCAATAGGCTACCTGTACTTTTTGTACTTTCATTGTCTTAAAGGTCCCATGACATGGTGTTCTTTGGATGCTTTAATATAGACCTTAGTGGTCCCCTAATACTGTATCTGAAGTCTCTTTCCCAAAATTCAGCCTCAGTGCAGAATTACTGCCACTATACCCAGTCCCACAATGAGCTTTCCTTAGGATGTGCCATTTCTGTGTCTGTAGCTATTGAGGAGGATAGAGGGGGGGCAAGGTGGAGGGTGGGGGTGTGGCCTTGACCAACTGCCACTTTGCCATTTTGAAAGCCATGATGTCTCTCTCTCATGGGTGGGCCAAATTCTCTGGGCGGGTAAAGCAGAGAAAGGGGAGGTAACCTTGCTCGGCCCATCTGAGCTTTCATTTTCTCAAAGGCAGAGCAGGATACCCAGGGCTCGGTTTACACCTATCACCATTTCTAGCCACTGGGGGACCATAGGCAGGCTGGGGGAACTCATATTAATGTTAAAAAACCTCATAAAGTGAAATTTTCATGCCATGGGACCTTTAATTGTACTTTCTCTTTCCATTAATATAAGTGTGTTTTCTTTTGTTTCTTATGTAGGCTACTTATAAAGCAGAGGGAGGGGTACTTTGACAACTTTGGTAACGCCCACCCTTGAATCCATTATCCAATAGATTTGAAATCCTCTTCAGCCAATTATCCAATGGCAATTGTACACCTGTAGGTTGACTATATAGTGTTTGCCTTTCCTCTTTGTCAATTTTTCACTGTTTGCAAATCAGTGTTCTGCATCATCTTTTTGACAGAAAACTTCTTTTACCTCGGAAGTTGTGTCAACTGGATTGTTGCGCGCATTTGTCGGTTGAAGCGCAGATTGCACGCAGAAGCACCAGCAGCACGGCCCCCTCCCCCTCCTTGACAGCAACTGCCATCTGCAGCCTCTTTTTCAGTTTCAAACCCATCTGATTTTTTTTTTTCCCAGAGACTTCAAGTTTGACTTGACAAAACCGAAATAGCGTATCTGAGAGCAGCTGCGCAGAAAAGCAGCAGACATCACATCATCAGCCCGCTCTCCGCATATTGCGCTCAACCAACGAGAGCCGCGGGCGCTGCATGCAAGCCGTCTGCGGAGACAGACTGCAGGCTCATAAAGCCCAAACGGATTTGAATTAGGCACCGGATAACAGACAGCAAACTGTGCATCCTTCGGTGAGGGAGGGAGGGAGGGGGAGAGGGAGGCAACTGTTTTGTATCTTGGAAGCTCTGGGTTAGGAGAGGGGGAGGAGGAGCGGAGAATGAGCTATTCTTGTACCAGCAGAGGCAACAGCCAGGACCCATCAACCGCTAAGAAGGCTGCCGGTAATAATCCGGGCAGAGGCACTGACAGCAGCAGTAGCGGCAGCCCGAAGCAAACGGCATTGATGAAAGTGAAGAAAGGCTGCAACTCGACCGACGTGGGGGTCCCGGGGACCATGGAGGAGGACCTGCAAGGCAACACGGTGATCACTCCGGATGATGTTCTGGGCTTGCAGAACATCACAGAGAGTAAGTTCATTGTCGGTTGTTGATTGACACAAAGCAGGACAAAGGTGTCGAGATGTTACAGCTCCTGTATGAGTCATGTATCACGTCTTTGCCGTTTCCCCTTCTTTATGTAATCTATAGGCCCTATTCAAACACATGATAATGCATCACTGGAGCCCCCTCTCTCCTAAATGTTAACCTGTCTGCATATGTGCTTTAAACCTCTTTTGGTGGAGTCTCCGTAGCCCTGTGACGCTGTCAGCCTACCAGTATTGTGTGGAGGTTAAGTTTAGCACACAATGATTGTGGTGGGTGAGAGGGGTGCTTAAAAAAACGTGTATGTGCAGTTGGAATAAGTGCAACCAGGCTAAAAAACAAGACTTGATGAAGCAGTTAAGGAGTCCCAAAATGCAGATGACCGTTAATTTGCAGTTAATTCTGAACATACATGACTTGCATTGTATCCTCTTCACTTCAGGATGATTTTATTTGAGTAGAAGGGTGCAGAGTGGGGGTGCTGGGGGTCACTGAGGGTGTCATCATTTAAAGCAGCCTCTATGCTTCCTAAGCATGACTTCACTTTAACCAGAGCAGAGAATTAAAACACCCAGGTGTCAGTTTGCGTGTGCTTATAATCCTACACTCGTTCTTTTGAACAGATATCTACCGTAGAGTACAGATATCTACTAACTCAGTTTAACTGTTATAGCTGGAGTTTGCAGTTTAATTCTGCAGTCAGGTAGCTTGATTGAAAATAACCTTATCAGGAAGGTTGTAGACCCCTCATGCGATATGACTGGTATAGTATCAGCAGTTGAAGTAAGTAGCAATACCACAATGTCAAAATCCGAGTAAAAGTACAGACGTATTATCAGCAAAACATACTTAAAGTAGCAAAAGTAAAAGTATTTGTTATGCAGACAAACAGCCGCTGCATTGTTATATTTCTATATATTACATTATTTCATTATTGTTACTGATTCATTAGTGTTGTATTGCCAGACCTATGTCCACAGTGCTGTGGAGTAAGGTCTGTCTACTCCACACACACATTCTAGGATAGGAGAAAAAAACACTGGGTTGTTTACATTTCTTTTTTTGCAAACCCAAGTTCCGGATGCAGCAACTGTGTCAGGCAATTAGCCTGATGAAGGTCTAAGACCGAAACGTTGTATTTTCTAAATAAATAATTGCTTGCGTAATGGTCAGTGTGCGGGATTCTTTCTAGGCAATTATCCTGGAAATGTACTTCAGTTGATACACGCTACTGATGCATTAACGTGTTAGTAGTATATTTTACTCTTGTAAGTCGACCAGGAGAGAATTTTAACTACATGCTAAGTCACTCATAAACCAAGTTGGTATATATTTTCATGGCTAAAGGCCTTTCTTGCCACTTGACTTGAGTCATTTTGATTACCACTATTAATGTTGAAAAGAGCTTGAAATGGCTCATTTAAATTTGTGTATTCATCATGTCTCACTAAGCTATATAAAGTTGCTGATTACTTCATGCAGTTTTTAATTAAGGCACACCCCTAAATCTCAAACAGGCCTCTTATAGAGAAACACATGGAGAGGTGGCAGCCAAGAAGCTCTTATGTGCACAAGAACACCTACATCTATCACCAACTCAGGTCTTAAACCAGTAGTTAGCTAACAGGTGGCCAGCAGGGCATTTGACTATTTAAAGGCCAGTATAATGCCTTACTTAACTCACAACAGCGTTCCATTGGCCGTTACGATACATACCGAGTGTGATAACATGCAAACACTCTTGGAGTTGGATTTTCTCCCAGCTTTAGTTTACATGTACCACTGGTCTTTTTACTCTCTTGTAATTAGTCAGCAAAGATACCTACACTTAAATCATATTTTATCTTATACTTTTCCTCTTTGCCTCTTTTGCCTTATTGCTTACTTTTTCTTATATATAGCTCAGGATAATACAGGATGTTTATGTTGTGATGAGGAATGAGGAACTTTGCTCATCCAGTCCATAATCACAGCTTACTGAGAAGAGGAAGAGCTCTGGGAACATCCTCTGGCTCAGCTTGTTCCTTCCCTCTGATGGTCACCGTACTCTGATGGTTTCTTTAATTGTCTAGCTGTATTTCGACACATCTTTGTGTATTTATCTGTACGTCTGTTGTTGGTGATCCCCATGGTTGAGTCTATGCAGTGGATCGTTATCCAGCTTTACAGCGACGGACAACACGTAATGATTCTGTCTCCCACGCTCAATCCTGTTATGGTCTTGGAGACTCTCACTTTCCTATCTCGCAGCGTCATCGCTGGAAACAAGAGGAGGCATGTGTGAATCACCACAGCAACATGGATACATGCTTGAATCACTACGGCAACGTGAAGCATCTCCCTGTGGTTACAGCCAGTGGAGCGTGCGTCTCTGTTCTCCCACACACTTCCTCCTCTACTTTCCTCCCTTTCTTTCTTCTCCTCTGCTCCCCTGTTTAACAGTGTAGATGTGCTGTCACTTGACGGATTACATAGACAGAAATGGACATATGTACACACTCACTCACGCTTGCTTGACACCGTTTGTGGTGGTCGAACAAAGCAGGAAACAACATGAAGCCCTTCTGTTGCTTTGTGACTCGTTTGTCTGTTTTTTTTTTCTTGCTGCTGCACATTCTCAAGTGGCTAAAATTGATTCCCTCTCGAAGTGACATGATTCACAGTACAGTTCTCAGTTCACAGTCAAAAAGCTGCTTGGAGCACAGAAGAGGAAACTTTGTGTTGGATAAATTCTCAGAAAAAAAGTCTCAGAAAAGTGACTTTCAAATAGCATAAAGTTTGTGAGCTGCAACAGTTATTTTCAGAATGATTTATACTTTCAGATTAATCAATTGTTTTGTTTTCAAGCTGAAATGATTAGTTTACTAACCATTTTGATAACTGATTAGTTGTTTTGCAAATGGCAAAAGTCTTCTGATTCCAGTTTCTCAAATAAGAGGATTTTATGCTTTTTTTTTTAAATCAAATTAGAAATGTAATATCTCTGGATTTTGGGCTTTTGGTCGATCAAAACAATTGAAGACATAACTTTTAGCTATGCGATGTCTCATCGACTAAACGATGTATGTATATTAAAAGATAATCAGCAAAAGTATTGTTAGTTACAGCCTTAATTTTGATTATTAAATGTCCAAAGCTGAAAAATGCCCATCACAACTCACATTTCTTTGTCTTACATTTTAGTAAATCGAATATTTTGGGGTTTTGGACCATTGGTCTAGTCAGATTCAATTGATAAATTGTCCCGACATGGGGAAATACTGGTTAAGGAGGACTGTATTATATATTATTCTATATATGACAACTTGTAATGCATCATCGTACTTATACCTCAGCCGGTTGCTAGCGGTGTTATCCAGTCAGAGGTGTTCCGATGTATCGTTTTAACAGACACCTTCCAGCCAATTAGGAAGAAGTATATTCTGTAGCCACAGTATATATGTTTTATATAGCAGTATACGCAGTATACGTTGCATTACTGCTGTTGGGAGTTTCTGAAATGGGTGACATGGAATTTTATTCATGAACATCACTGATGCAGTTTCACAGCTTTTAAAGGATTCAAAGTGGTGAGATTTATTTTTGTGTCTGCTGAGTGACAAAAGCACTCATACACGCATAACTGGTTCATACTGAACCGGCCTGTGGAACTGCGAGGTCTTCAGTGTGAAAGCAAAATAACCACGTGATTATCTGTGAGAATAAATTCTATTTTTCAACCCAAGAGGTCTGTTAAGCACCCAAAGCTCAAATAATCCACTTAGGCCTGCACTCATTTTCGGCTTGTACTATTTTAGTAGTGTGCTAGTGTAGATCTGATGCAGTTAAATGCTCCATACTGTGCCGTTAAAATGGGGTAGCTGGTGATAAAACAAGGTCAACTTTATTTGCTCGTCAAAATCGTCATGAGATGATACAGATGGGTAATTGGGGAAGGCCCATCACAGATATTGTCTACAACTGAGAGCGTGTCAGAGGCCGCTTTTGGCCAAATGTGAAATGTTTGCAATGAACCTTCATCAAACCAAACTCAGGTTCTCTTCTTTACCTGGTCTTTTTTATTATAATTTCAAAAAACACCATATTTTTGTTCTACTGCACAGGACAGCGCCACTTCTCACAAATACAGATAGAATTGGAGATGAGAAGTTTAACTGCCACGTAACTGTGATCAGCTTTGTGGGAAATGAAGAATCAATGCCACCTGTCTAGTAGTTTAGGCCTAAACATGAATTAGTGGGCCTGGCTATCGAAACAAACTGGATTAACAGAGATAGATTAATTCCATCAGACCTTAAAAAACAAGTTGCATGACCAGAGAAGAGGTAAAAATTGGAGATTCGTCATGCACTAAGATGGAGGGGGGTCACTAAAAGAGGCGTTTTCATCCAAGAGACGCTGTGATTGGTGGATAGGATATGGAGCAGGGGACTGGCAGCGACATAACCAATCACACTATGGCAGACGCTCCACTTAGCAACAACTGCAATATTTAATTTTAAATGAATGTAGCCTACTGGCAGTCTGGCACACGTGGGTGCTCATTTTTTTCCGTGGGTGCTCGGTGCATTCAGAACGAGCTAGCATGCTACGGTTAGCCACCTCGTCTCGGCTACTGATGTAGAAAGCCCTGTCGATTTTGAACAGCTCACCCAGAGACTGAAGGCAGGAATCATTCAGAAACCCGTATCTCGCTCAAAACAAGTTTACAAGTTTGTATGCGTGTGGAAGCACCAGAAACACAAAATAACACCCCAAATCCCAGAATTTTTTTTTTCTTCATAATATGGGCACTTTAAACTGTCTCACATTTTAAAGCCATCCCCATTTTTACCTAAGCACTGTTGCCATGATCCTGTGGTCATCAGCAGGCACATTTCCATATTCTGTAGAGCTCAGCTGATGCTGGATTTACTTGTCTTTAGGAGTTGTGTCAAAGATACTGTAAATACTGCGGAAATCATTTTTTTATCAGTAAACACATTCGTACTTAAAATACTTTGGATGTTTTTAAAAAAAAAGTAAGTTAGACAGTTAGAGAGACAGTTAGAGAGAATCAAATATACATTTAAATATATCTTTGATTAGCCAATGTAGCAAAAACATAGCTCAGCAATATATTGGTGGCTCTAATTGTCTGTTTTTTAGGTTACTCTAAAAATTGCCCACTAAATATCAATATGTGGATGTGTTAAACAGCACCCTATGTGAAGTTTTATATAAATCAGAATGCGAATCAACTTTATTGGCCAGGTTTGCACAAACAAATGAGGAATTTGACTCTGGTTAATCTTTGCAACACTCACTTAACATATAAGAATAAAAACAGAAAAGACATTAAGAAATATAACTAAGTGCAAAATAACAGTACAATAGAATTTAGAAATGTACAAAAAATATACAATAACAATTGAAGAGAGGGAAGGAAAAGTGCAATATGAGTATATAAATTAATGCAAACATAATTGCAATAGCATTTTAAATAAATTGGGGATACTAACTGGATAAATATATTTACTACAAACACCTTAGGTTTTGTGAGATGAAGTGAGAGCATGCAAACACACTGCAAACAACTCTTTGACCTCATGGTACTCCATTAGGAGGCTCAAAGGTAACTCTTAGCACTTGGTTAGCAAATGGACACCAGCTGTGGTTCAGTGTAATATACACATGTGCATATGAACACACACTAAATGCAGAACTGTTATTAGGACTCCTTGCAGCCATAAATGTTGTATGTTATTCATTCAAACGATGTGGCTGCTGAGGGTGTTTGTTTGGTTTGTGTGTATGTGTATGGAGGCTGTGTGAATCTTCATGTGTTGTACGGCAGTTTGATCAGCGCCGACCTTAGCGTTCAGACTGACAGAGGAGCAAAGGCATCAGAGTGTCACAAGGAATCAGATCAGCTCTGTCAGGAACACTCAGCTCATACAGTAAACTGAGTTGACAACACGCTGTGACTTCGGGTTATGGTTCTGTGCTTTGGCATAAATATATAAACATGAAAAATAACATGCAGGGAGTATTGTAGATAATCCTCCAGGGGGTGTTAATGTAGAAATAAACACCATTCAAGAAGCAAAAAGGCTCCAGTTTGGTAACACTGTAAGTAAGTGTCTAAAACACTTTCATCCTAATTGGTCCTGACCTACATATTATCTCATTTACATTTTACACTTTGCAACACTGGTGAACTACTACTAATCGTTGAAATGATATCCAATCATTTCCCTCATTTTGGCTGCTGGAGAACAGCACAAATAGCATGCTGTTTGATTAGGGTGTTGCTGTATTTATAAACTTAATTTAATTATAACATTAATTTGTGTCATCAAATTAATCCTTCTTTTCACTCACATTGGAGCCATCATTTTATGTCCTTGTGTAAATGATCTTTTTAGTTTAGTGAAGCTGTTTGTAAATGAATTGTTGAACATGTTTCTGATGTTTAGTAATGATGATTGAGATATCACTGATATCAAGTCATGATTTAATGATGCAGGGGCGATCAATAGTCACAGCCATGCGTAATTGTCGGTTGCCAGGTGTGTTGCATCAGCAGTAAATTTCAAGTCAGACCTTTTCCCCTCAAGTGTGATGTCAGTCGGTTTTCTACACACATCCTTATCTGCCAAACTAAAAGACATAACTACATGCACTGTTGCACTGGCCCCTCAAGGAAAAACCTTATTTATCGTTTTTAGAAATATACAAAATTTAGTTACTGACTTAATCAATTTAGCAAAATACTTTATATTGTAATAGAAATAGGAAAAGCAGACCTGCATGAGATTCACATTTGAGATCTGATAGCAACATCTGGATATTGTCATGTTTTTTTTTTTTTGGCTGGAAGCTATCAATGTGTCATAAAGAACAGCTGGTGGGTTGATTAGCCGATCAGAGCTGCCATCGTTGGCGATTAAATGATCCCTCACTGTACCGATAGACGTCCATGTCTCCACTGCTGTTACTGTTGGTCTTTGAGCAGACAGACGTGGTCGGCTGTCAGCGGACACACTGTGTGTCTGTGTGACAAACGCATATCTGTTAACGTGTAATCACTCACATTTACTGACTCTCTGCTTCTCTCGAGGCTGCTCAGACCTGCAGTGATCCACTCTCAAATCCCTGAAACAACGTTACCCCAAATGTATTAATTTATTTTTAATCCGTGTGAGCTTTTTGGCTGCTGGTGTGAGGCAAAGGAGGGAGCAGGCCTCGGTGGAGATGATGGAGTTGCATGTTGCAGTTACAACTGCCAGCCTGCAGTAGCATCGGATCAGGCAGGAAGCAGAAAGTGTCTGTTGTGCCAGGGGAATGCTAATAAGCAGTGACACTGCCTGGTGAGGGCAGGAAGGATTAGAGGAATAAAAATAACTCCTCATCGTGTGTGTGTGTGTGTGTGTGTGTGTGTGTGTGTGTGTGTGTGTGTGTGTGTGTGTGTGTGTGTGTGTGTGTGCGTGTGTGTGTGTGTGTTTTTACATTACAATTCATGTCAAAAATGTACTTCAAATGGTCACAGGGAGCTGTCAAAAAGTGAAACTGATTTGAAATGGGTTTGAATTATTATATTATATGAATAATATATGAATATATTGTTCATTCATTGTTTTATTGTACAAGTTTTTGGGTAGGTCAAGTTTAGAGCGCATGTTTCAATATAGCCACTTAGAGAGTATTTATTTTCTAGTTCTCTGTTGCTTTTTGTTCATGGAGAGGTTTGAATGAAAAGCAGCTCTTGAGATTACAGCTTCCTGACATCCGTGCAACTAGTGCTTGTTACTGTAAGAGAATAATTTCTTTGTTTGCAGCGGTTAACGTTAAAACAACATAACTAGTATTTATTTTCAGTCATAATTTCAATCTAATATTTTTGCTAATTATATTCATTAATAAAGAAAATTTAATAAACATATTTAAGAGCTGCAAACAAGATTTTTAATATTGTAATAAAGTAACTGATCTTCTTGGGGCGGGAATTTGTTTAAAAATCCTCATTCGTGGTGTCAATACAATACCGGAGTTTCAGAGCCAAGAACATGTTTGTTATCTTTAACATGTTTTAAACCTTTTATTAGTTACCAAAAGTGCTCTGTGAATCACTGTTACAATAAACGTTGCCTATATGAAATATAATCTAAATCAGGAAATATCTGATCAAAGAATACGTTTTAAAAAAAAGTCTACAAATCTCTTTCAATCCCAACCATCACCCTCTGCTATGAACACATTTCGCTCTCAAAAAGTATTGAGGTTTGATACTGAGGCCTACTGCTTTTTTCTAATAGGATTTATTGATCAGGGAATGAATGTATGCTACTTGATGTGTTTTTATAAAAAGTGTATTTGTGTCTAATTTGTAACTCAATTTCATCCCAATTTTCTCTCTCTCTCTCTCTCTCTCTCTCTCTCTCTCTCTCTCTCCTCCCCCCCCTCCCTCTCCCCCATTCTCAGATTATCTGTGCAGCTCAGACGAAAACATTTACAACATTGACTTCACCAGGTTCAAGATCAGAGATATGGAAACCGCCACAGTGCTGTTTGAAATCACCAAACCTCCATCCATAGGTGAATCAATTGAGATGGATTTCTTTCACTTAACCTTTATTATACCATGAAAATATATATAAAATAAGTATTATAATAATTAGTAAACAACATTATACATACCTGCAAACTAGTCGCTTTTCGGCGAAAATCGCCGTTTTGAATAGGGAAAATGTCATCCACATGAATCGTATAGATCCAAAGAGTTTTTATTTTGGGGGTACATATTATAATATTATAAACGGGAGTTTCAAAACTTACTGCGGTCTTCTTCACAATAACACATCTTTGGTGATACGTCACGTGAGTCATTTGACCAATCAGAATCACTGACATTAGTTTTGAGGTTAGTGCTGTTATCTGCCAACAATAGAATTGTTTTCTCTAACATTGTTGTTAACATGACTGTTAACCGATAACCAAGACTCTGTGCTAATACGGCCTGAATAGCAATGCAGATTTCGATGCCACTTTATTTTTGTCGTTTAACAGGAATTTACTGGTGAAATAAGTTACTGTTATTACATTTTTAGTAAAACATTTAGTTTTGACCCTGTGGCCTTAGCAATAAACAATCCATTATTTAATGTTGTGTGTGTGTGTGTGTGTGTGTGTGTGTGTGTGTGTGTGTGTGTGTGTGTGTATATATATATATATATATATTGTGTGTATATATGTATATATAAATAAATCATTTTAAGGCACCGGCACCGTTTCAAAAATGTCTTTTTTAGCTCGGGGGTGGGTGGCTGTATAAAATGTGTCACCTTTTTCAGCCCTTCTGAGTTTGCAGGTATGATTATCAAACTGCCTCATGCATGCAGGCTGCACACATCCACTAAACAAACCCAGTACCTTACCACCACTAATTGTTTTTTTAGCAAACATGAAGTGGAATATAAACCTAGCACTTTCATGGTAAATTCAATTTTGGGTTGTTTAATATTCTTTGTAGTAACATGTTTGTTTTCACTCAACCACATTCAGGCCAGGGAAAATGTTTCATTATATTCTGTTTCCGTTCCACACAAACATCAGACAAAGCAGGAGAGAAGAGGGATGTTGACCCAAACGCCGGCCGATTTGTCCGTTACCAGTTCACCCCCGCTTTTCTCAGATTGCGACAAGTTGGAGCCACGTAAGTCAAAACATGTGTTGATCTTTATTTACACGGATGTGTCCTCTCTCTCTCTCTCTCTCTCTCTCTCTCTCTCTCTCTCTCTCTCTCTCTCTCTCTCTCTCTCTCTCTCTCTCTCTCTCTCTCTCTCGCTGTCTGGGATTTCGCTGTATCACTCACCTTTTTCTGTCTGTCTTCATTCCTCCAGAGTTGAGTTCACGGTCGGAGACAAGCCAATAGAAAACTTCAGGATGATCGAGAGACATTATTTTAGAGAGAAGTTGCTCAAGAGTTTTGACTTTGAGTTTGGCTTCTGCATGCCCAGCAGCAAGAACACCTGTGAACACATCTATGAATTCCCACCTCTGTCTGAGGACATCAGTAAGTAGGCCTATATGTTTTTGTGTGTTTGCTTTGTAGCTGACTTGGCATAAATACTAGATTATTAAAACAGTTGTCGATTAGTTTTCTGTTGATTGAGTAAATGATTAATTGCACACTTGTTTGGGCTCACAAGAGCAGTTCGACCAAAGAGTCATCTTTTCTTTTCGGATTGTTTTTTTTTTTTTTTTTTTTTTTTTGAAGGATTTGTTTAGTGTCCTAAAGAGGTGATAGTGTCCAGTGTATTTCACAAGAAACAAGCCTACAGCTAGGGTTGGGTGCCGAAACCCGGTTCCACTATGGAACCGTTTCCTACGCAACCGATAGGAATCGGACCGGATTAGAACGCAAATTTCAGTTCCTCATTTCGGGTCCGCTTAATGTGTCGACTGAAATATTTTTCCCTTTGTCGCTCTGAAACAGATTTAAATATATCACACTTTCTCTGTAGTCTATCGTTAGCTAGCTACCATCAATGTAGGCTACTTTTAAAATGCCATATTTTCCCTATGGGCTCACTAAAACGTACATAAAAGCATATTAACCATTCACTGCATGTGATCACTAGTAAACTTATTACTTACAAGAATCGGTTTAGGAATCAGAATCACTTTAAAAGTACCGGTTAGGCATCGGAATCGTAAAAATCCAAACGATACCCAACCCTATCCCTTCTAGCATCTTTGTGATGTTGTACTTAGGCACAGCGGTGCTTTGAGTTTAATGCTCACATCAGCATGCTAACATGCTCACAATAACAAGGCTAACATGCTGACGAAAAGCAGGTATAATGTTTACCATGTTCACCATCTTAGTTTAGCTTGTTAGCATGCTAACATGTGCTAATTAGCACTAATACAAAGTACAGCTGAGGCTGACGGGAATGTCATTCGTTTTTCCTGTGGGGGACATAAATGTCTATACTAAATTCAATGGAAATCTGTCCTAAAGCTGAGTCATTTTATTTAAAACCACAAATGTCAACCTCATGGAGGAAAAGTCAGCCATGCTGCTAGCATAGCTAAAAACATGTGTGTTATTCTTTGTTATCCTTTTAATCATCTTGGGACCCCTTGGGGGGGCACAAGCCCTAGGTTGGGAACCAGTGCTCTAACAGCAGTGATGTTTTTGTGTCTGCTCACAGTCAGAGAGATGGTCCTGCACCCGTATGAGACACAGTCCGACAGCTTCTACTTTGTGGACAATAAGCTGGTGATGCACAACAAGGCGGACTACTCTTACAACGGCGGGACATAGAGATGACACGCTGACACGAGAGACAGGTGGATGTATGGACTGACCTAAGAGACGATCGGAGTACACTGGTGGAGTAAACATGCTGTAAATCCAGTATGTCTCTCTCTGTTTATTTCTGTCTTTCTTACGCTGAGAGATCGCCATCCAGAAAGTGAGTTCGTGTGTGTGTGTGTTTTTAGCTAAGCCTAAAAAAAAGCCCCACACACAGTTCACAGCTTGTGTGGCGTTGCTGTTACAAAGTGTATTTGTGACATGATAAACCAGCAAGTAAGCAACTTTTTAGGAAATATCAGATGGTTTTTCGCTCTCAAAAAAAGAAAAAAAGACTATCTTCAAATATTCATAAAAAATATTTTTTTCATTCCTGTAATGTTAGTGTGTAGGAACAAACATTGCATCTAAAAATGTGTGTTTTTAGGACTTAAGTCATAGTGTTTGGGGAAATTATTTCCCGGATTCAATGAGTGAGTATGTGTGTTTGTGTACTTTGTATGACTGTCTGTCTGAAGCATGACTTATAGTCTGAGAAAAAGAAATACTAATATTTAAAGAATAATGTGGTCATCTGGTGTGCAGAGGTCGAATAGATTTCCAAAACCTGTTAGCACATTTTTCTACACAGTAAGCAGTAGTTGGTTCATCAGACAGGTTTCCTCTTTTCGTCCCTTTGTTCCGTATTTATTTCTCGAGTCATGTGACCCGTTTTAACTGTAGGGCACATGTGCTTATTGTCTTTGCTCAAAGCACAACATCTCTGCAGCTTTGTCAGCTGTGTACTAGCTGCACTTTTCCAGCCTCATGTTGCTATGTTTAGGCGATAAAGAAGTTGTTAAAACCTTTTGTAAAGTTGTGTGTCCAAGTTTAAAGTTTTTGCTGTTTGGAAACTTTTCATGAGAGAAGAAAAGGAAAACTTGTAAATGTTGATATTTTTCAGTCAGATTTGTGTTGCAAAAAGGAAGATTTGAGGTAATGTAGCAGAAATCACCCTTACATGTTATATAGTTTTGTTTGTACAAGTATTGTGAAGTTAAATTTTGTTTCTGTGGCAGTCCTCATGTCTTTTATGTCCATGTGTTGTTTCTCTGTTGTCTGATTGCTGCTATCTGATCGCTCATTTCTGTCTCATTGTTTTCAGAAACATTCCGGTGAGTAAGGACCTGAGTGTGTTGATCTCTTGTTATTTGAGGGCATTTATTACACAGGGAATCAGTAACTGATCTGTCTTAGGACAACTCTAAATTGTAATATGCACACTTTGCTTCCTCTCTGTCTGTGCTGAGACGCAACCAATCTACCTTTTTTTCAAAATATCTGCACATAAATGTGTGATTTGATTCACTATATAATCAGTTTAGTGATCCTACTTAAATTGCCGTAAACTCCACCCACCTGTTGCAGAAAGTGTATTCAAACAAATGCTGCAAATGATTTGCAAATACTAGTTGAGCCAGGTCTATGAAGAAATGCAACCAGTTTAAAGGATATTACTAAATGCAGCTGTTGTGTTCAGATCAACACAAGAGAAGGGTGGAAATTGATTTTAGATTGTCTTTAGCTTAAAGTGATTAAAATCCGGGGGACTTTTTTTTGGGCCGATTACACGTACAGGGAATAAAGTAGCAAATCTGCTAAAAGTAGTGAAATCAACACCTGAGATAATAACAGATTGACTTGAATTATATGTCATAAAATGTAACGCAGATATGTAGAACACATTTATTTATGACCAATTGTGACTCGTGTACAAATTATTTTGAACTCATGTAAAGTTTTTGACGATTCAAATGTTGGTAAAAAATAAAGATTTACGGGATTTTTTTTGAAATATCAGTGTCTTGACTCTTAATATTGTGAATGACAGAGTTCACACTGTTCGTATGATGATGCTTTATTTTCAGAATACAAAGAGCTACATAAATGTGGAAAAAAAACAGTGCTGGGATGTCCTGTCGCTCCTCTCCATGTTCAGTTTATTACATTTACCTGCAATAACCACAGTAGATAGGCATACTGACCTTCGCTACAATCGTATCCTGTTGGCAGTCCCTTATCTCAAAGTTATTCTTCAACCAGCCTTTTCATCTGTACTCACTTGTGCAAGTGTGCACAGTATTAGTAACCCCTTCCTGCTATTGAGTTGTGTGCGCTGCTTTCTGTGTTTTAACTTCCTCAATACTAAAGGATGTTTTTCAGTGTCACCTGCACTTTGTGTACATGTCGGCCTAATTACTGGAATGGATTTGTTAGATAAGATTGACGCCGCTCTCATGTTTGTCCCTTTAGTGTGAAGCTGGAGTGAGGAGATGGTTAACTTAGCTTAGCATAAGACCCATAACACAGCTGAAGGTAAACTAAATTGACTAGCAACACCTCTAATGCTCACTAAGTAATATGTTATATCTTGTTTATTCCGTACAAAAACTAAAACGGCAAATTTTGGTTTACACCTCTGTTTTTGTAAAGATAAAACAAACAACATTACATGTTAATTAGTGAGTTTTAGAGGTGCTGGTAGGGTTTTTATTATTTTTTTTCTTCTTTTTTTTTACCTTCTGACAAAGCTAACCAGCTGTGGCTGTAGTTTCACATTTACCATACAACTATGAGAGTGGTATCAATCTTTTCTCTGCAAGAAAACAAATAGCGTATTTACCAAAATGTCAAAATATTCCTTTAGTTGCTTTTTAGAGCATATTTCAAATATAAGATTACAAATCACCAAAAGTTAACAAATGTAAATTAAATGCTTGTTAAAAGTAAAAACAGTGCGACAAAAATACTGATACAAAATAAAAGGTACAACAACAAAAAACAAAGACTTAAGGTCCAACAAAAGGACCATAGTAATAAGTTAAATCAACTGATACAATTAATTCAATTTCAGCTCATTTACATATTGTCTGTAAACATCACACTGTTGTGTACTTCATCTTTGCATCATTTGTGAGTGATAAATAAATCAATAACATGCCGTCACATTCAGGGAAATGTGTACAAGGAAATTACCTCAGTTTTTATCTAATGAACACTTTTTTTTTTTTTTCCACTGGAATGACACAAGGAAGTACTGAACAATACCAGACAGTCTGTCTCATAATAGAGCTCATAGTCTGATAGCGCGTTACGTTTATCACAGTTTTGGTTGTAAATCAATCACAGTTTTTTTTCCCAAGGTCTTCCAAGGTTTTATAGTCATACAGGTTTATATATGAGTATGTGGTGCACCACTGCTAAGTGAAACTTGGTTCTTAGCTCCCCTCTTAAGCTTTTTTTTTTTTTTAAATGTGTTGCTTATTTAGTCATGAATATTTTAGGCTTTTTTATAGAGAAACCTTCAAGGGGGACTTTAAAAAAACAAAAAAACAATTCTGTCATTCACTTTCTCCATCTCTCTTTGCCCTCCCTCACTCAAGGGTTGCCTTGTGTAGCGTTCTGTGTATTGTTGAACCAATGAGGTAAGTTGCCCATGTCAAACATGGCGTATCCCCAGGTGTTGATGCCTAAATTAACAGTCAAAATCCCAATGATGTTCAGTATGAAGCCGGCTTTCACCTGAAGGAACAGACAGTGATATTGTGATCAGTATACAGAGTGAACGTCAAAAACCAGGGTATATGCAGGTCTTTAAAAGTCTCTTAAAAGACTCACAGCATCTCTTAAAGGTTTAGTCACCTGTCCTGCATCAATATTTCTCTAATTAGATCCTCTAAACCTTGCTCACATGAATGATTCTTGTAACAGATTGTGCATGAATCTCACCATGTCGATGACTTTGAGTTTTCCAAAAGAGAAGGCGATGGCGTTGGGTGGTGTGGCCACAGGCAGCATGAAGGCCAGAGAGGCAGCGATGGTGCAGGGAATCATCACGTACAGTGGATGTATCTTAATGGCTCTGGACTATAGGAAACACAGCACAGATAAATACATGGAGCTGTGAATGATAATCGTGTGTGTGTGTGTGTGTGTGTGTGTGTGTGTGTGTGTGTGTGTGGACTTCTGTGTACCATTGAGGCCAGGATTGGCAGGAACAGGGTGGTGGTGGCTGTGTTGCTGGAGCACTCGGTGAACGTCGCCACCAGCAGGCTGAGCAGTATGGCAATGGCGAAAGGGGGAATTTTCTCCAGAGGTGCCAAGCTTTCGCCGAGCCACTTGGACAGACCTGACTCCTGTAAACAAATGTTTCAAACAAAGGAGTCTGAATATCAGCCATGTCAGCAGCATTTAATTTACAATGATGTGTAACACAGAAGTGCAGGAATTCCTCACAATTGAAAACCAGAACCATTTTACTGCATAAATAAGCAAGTGATTTGTTATCAAAACTAGCCTTCACTCTCTCATTAGTTGACAAATCCTTTCAGCACAATATAAAAGGAAAACACAGTGCTCAAGGCTGTTTACCTCACTGCCAGCAGCCAGAGCGAAGCCTCCTCCCAGCAGCAGGATGATGTTCCAGGGCATCCGCTCGTGGACCACATCCCAGTTTAGCAGAGTGGGGAGAGTGTTCACCCTCTTACCTGCAAGACCCAGATGAAATGTGAACATGAAACAGTAATTAGTTTTAAAGAGCAGTGACATAACCGCTGGGTAATCATCACCCAGTGCTCTGATGAGCTGAAATTTAGATCACAGAACATCATTAGGCATGCTATTAGGGATGTTTTTTCCATAAATGTGATTAGTGGAGTTAACAGTTCACCTGCGTCGTCTTGACCATAGCCTCTACACGTGGGCATCCGAGAGGGGACGATAAAGAAGAGCATCGACATTAAGATAGCGACGGTTCCATCGGACACAAAACTGAGGGACACAAGAAAACGTTATTCCACATGTTGTTTGAATGTGTTGCTGCCATGTTTCCTGCTTTGTTTCACAGTATTGTCACAATACAAACGTGTGAGAACTATGGAACTAAAATGAGAGAAGAGATCCAAAGATTTAACAGGAGGGAGAGAGGACAGAATAAAATAGAGATGCAAGGTGAAAGAGTAAAAGGAAAGGCGAAAGAGACAAGTGAGGAATTTAACCCTCTGAGGACAAAAGATGCACCAGCACGTCCAAACGATGTTTGACAAAACTCCTACTCAAAAAGCAAAATTTGATTTCAGACATTTATTTACTGTTTAATCATATATAACTGAAGACTTTGGTAAACTCACTTCAAGTGCCGAACACATCATAAGTTATGGTTTGTTTTCAATAGAGATTTGAGGACTTTCAAAAAGCCAACAAATTATCTCTTTACACGTTGCTCTAGAAAAAAAAGTGGTGTCACTATACAGAAAGCTGAGTTTGTTCTGAACACTTTGATATGAAATACATGGGGATCAGTTATATGCAAATACTTTAAAAAAGGTAAATTTCAGAAGATATGTAAAAATCGAGTAAATGCCTTAGATCCTCAGAGGGTTAAAGGATAAAGCTGACAATATTCTAAAAACAATTATATTGTCAACGAACCCTATGAAAAGACCAAAACCAACAATGCGTTAGTCCATCTCTCAACACTTTCTGACATGCCCAGCCAAACAAATTCGTTGATACTAAAGGGTCATTAACACTTAGTTTCATCTCTAAATAAAAGGTTATTGACTTCATGAAACAGCTGGGCATTGTAGTCTTTAGTCTTTTCTAGTCACTGTTCCATTATCTTTATTGTGACGATTATTGCCACTGTCCCCCATCATCATATCACACCCCCAACCAGGACCATCAGACACCGCCTACCAAGAGCCTGGGTCTGTCCAAAGTTTCTCCCTTAAAGGAAGTTTTTCTCACCACCGAGGTTTCTCCCTAAAAGGTAGTTTTTCCTCGCCACTGTCGCACACTAAATGCTTGCTGTTGGGGGAATTACTGGAATTGTTGGGTCTTTGTAATTTATAGTGTGGTCTAGACCTACTCTATCTGTAAAGTGTCTTGAGATAACTCTTGTTATGATTTGATCCTATAAATAAAATTGAATTAAACTTAATTTACTCTATTTACTCAAAGAAAATAGGGTATTTGTTGGGGACTATTTTCAGCAGCAGATTTGGTTCGCTTGTGAGTATTTACAGCAATAGTAAAGTGTATGTAGGATTGACCAAAAATAAACTAGTGTACAGTGCCCATGTTCATTATAATTACAGAACATATCACCCATTGCAACAGTGTGTCTCACTGGTATGTTTTAATAGTTTTTGGACAATAATGGAGGTGTATGGCACAAAGGAATCAGGATTTGGCTACACAGAAAATACTTAGTATTTTAGTATCAGTTGATTTGTTTTTGTCTTTCTTGTGATTTGTTGACAATAAGAAAATACAGAATATCACCACACTTACTGTTTAAAGAAAGTAAAAAAAAAAAAAAAAAAGTAAAGAAAGGGAAAAACTCACTCTCCCTTCTGATTGAACAGCACTGTTGCCCAGCCGTCTATGAAGCCCGGCTCCCTGGTGAACCACAGGGCTACCAGCAAGACAAAGATGGTGAGCACTGCCCACTCAGCAAACTTCATGCGTCCCAGCTTATTGTACTCCTGCCTCATCACCATGTACGCCTCCTTATCTCTGTCATTTCTCCTGCCGCAGCCAAATGACAGCTTCAGGCTGAGGAGAAAAGTACAAAGTGCAAAGATGCAGCAGATTGGTCGACAATTGGAAGAAATGTTTGAAGATTTATAAGCATGGACTATGTTCAGTGAACTGATTAAACTTTAAGATTGAGCAAACAATACATTTACAGCATTTCTTTCTATATGTAATAGAAAGAATTTGGGGTTAAATGAACATTTAAACATACTGACTGTACTAGGTTGAAGTTGTCTTACTTGAAGCCCAGGAACATAAACTGAAGCCAGATGAAGGTCAACACCAGCATGAGCACCATGTTGGGGAAAGCAAAGCCAAACCAGCTGGCAAAGTTGATCACATCACCATTCCCAGGGAAGAGCCTTCACGAAAAGATAAGAAAGATGGAGAGATTAGGACAATCAACGGTTACAATAGTATACATGGAATAATATATCCCCTGTGTTTTTTAATGCCTTACTCGTCCATTTGACCCTTAAGGATGATGTTCGGGGTTGTGCCGGTGAGCGTGGCCGTGCCTCCGATGCTGGCAGAGTAACACACACTCAGACTCATCCCTTTGGTCAGGAGATCGTACTTCTCCTCCAACGCTTTTTTCTTGGACTCCTGCAGTGACTCTGGACTCCACTCATTTTCATCTGGTGCCGGAGACATTCAGTTAGTTGAGTTATTTGAAAGGTAACTGTCATCTATCTAGCAGACATTTTTCCTTACACACTGTGTCCTCCAGCTGAGCCTTGGTGTCCATCTGTTTCTCGTCCTTATTTTCCTGTTTAGTTTGACTGATCTCAAGCTCAAATGCCTGGTTGTCCTCGGCTGCAGCCTGGAAATCTCGTTCATCTGCCCGGGCCTCTGTGGACTTCAGCTGCTCCAGCACAGCTTGGGAGATGGGCAGCATCATGGCTGTTGTTGCCGTGTTGCTGATCCACATGGACAGGAAGGCTGAGACGAACATGAAGCCCATCATTAACCTGTGTGAAGGGAGTGAATATGAGGACAGTGATCAACAGTATGGTGGTGATCACATCTGTTATCTGTTTTTGCAGAATTTTGAGTGTTTCTGTAAATGGATTGCATTTTCTCACTTTGCAGCGTTATTTTCTAAATTAGCACGTTAAATTGATGAAGCTGTTGCCTTTGTTTGCTTTTGTTTGGTCTATATGCACATGTTTCCTTAACTTGCAGTGCATTGATTAAAAGTATCATCCTGAAGAGACACATTATATCACAAGGAGTGCCAAATGGAGGATTTGTGTAATCAAATGACATTTCTGGAATGTATTGTCAGATGTGGAATTTTATCTTAAAACGTGAACAAGTCAATAATATAGAGATCCTTGGAGGCACTGTTGACCCAATGGCCACATCTTTCTGTTTGCTGTAGTATACACAGACCAGCTGTATCACAAGGTGTTCTTACAGGGCCGGGCGAACACCAACCAGCAGCAGAACTCGAAGAGCGATGCGTTTATGAAGGTTCCACCTCTCCACTGCGATGGCCACCAACAGGCCTCCAATGAACAGCATGTTAGAGTCTTTCAGATACTCAACACTGACCTGAAACAAATCACACAGACACTGACTTCAGCAGAAGAATCAAAAATCCAAACACGGGCAAAACAAAAAAAGAAAAAGTGTTTGAACTGATGTAATAACCCGTGAACACGCTGTCCTATTCATAATGTATCATGCAATTTGTTTTATGAGCAATAAAAGTAAAACACTTGATGGTGTCTGTACAATTATGTCCTAAAAAGAACAGACTGAGGGTCGGATCAGCACCACAATCAAGACAAGGCAAATGTCCTGTTCTATTGTATACTTTATTTGGTTCCCTTCTCCTGGTGTCCATAGCAGTTTGCAAAGTTTATACTGTAGCGTTCATAGCTGCAAGCATGTAGGCCTACTTGCTTTCTGTCTGCACATCTGATATATAATAATCAGTTTATGACCACATCAAACCTTCACACGACCTCAGAAAGGTTTTATTCTGATCTTTGAGTTAAAGTGAATGAAGTTTGGGATATTTCACCGCCACGCGATGGTGGTATCTTTAATAAAGTGAGTTAGCGATGACTCACCCTAATGTATGAATTATACATCAATAATAGCCTCATCATGGGTCATGTGACCCATGATGATGAAGGTAAAGAAAAATAGCAATGCATGAATAGCATATTGTGAATACTACGAGATCCTAACCTCTTGTGAGCCAAGCAAAGACAAAAAATTATCAAATTAGGGGGGAAAGTGAGGAAGACTACACAGCTGCAATTAATTTAAGTTGGTCCAATGTTTTCTCTTCCCTTTTCTGATTTTCTGACAGCAGTATTTCCCTACAGGTAACAGTAACGTACAGGTACATTAAAGCTGCCACATAATAAAGCAAAACATTTTAGCCTAAATAAGGACTTTACCGCTCCAGCCTTCATGATGCCCATCATAGGGAAGAGGATGATTGGCAGTAGGGCAGTCACAGCCAGAGGCATACACTCTGTACACCAGTACAGAGCCATGAGGATGATAGCATAACCACATCTGGCTTCCTATAAATACACACACATTCACACACACTGTGGTCAGAAGAAATTGGCAGTGAAGTGTGTTTAGACCAAATTCTCTAAATGAGAAGTGACAAACATTATATAATTAGAGCAGCATTTTGGCATTTTACATCTGAAATAAGCTCAGATACAGATGTTTGGCACAAGCAAAAATAAACATAAACTGAGAGAGACACACACTTTACAGTGTTACTTCTCTGGCTTCCTCTCTTTAAAAGGCAATAAGAATTTACACATGCAGATAACAGCTACACTAACTCATAATACAAATGTTGCCTCTTGTCTCACAAGATAATTCTTTATGGGTCCTCAATAAAATTAAAGCTTCAAGACTGTTTAAGCTAGCCGACACAAAAATTGTCATGCTCAGCTCTGCACTTTGAGTGAAAGTGTCTGCTTTTGCACTTTTAGGATAAGATAAAGCAAGATGAATGAATCACAAAATGTGTAAGATATGTTAATTGTTGCAACATTCATAAGAACTATATGAAATTACAGCACACTGCAACAATATTATGTATCACATTTGCTCTTACTGCCATTTAATTACTTTACTACTGTAATAGGCTATACTACTATGACTATACTAGGACTACTATTCTGTACATTTTTAATATCAAATGTATTTTTTTTATTAATGGTTGTTTATTTTCACAAATGTGTTTATCTTATCTGAAAGGATTAGTTCAAAGTTTGGGAAATACATTTATTCACTTTCTTGCTAACAGTAAGATGAAAACTCGATGCTACTCTCATGTCTGTATGTTAACTATATAGATGGGGCCAGGAAATGATTAGCTGCCTCACTACATCCATAACTTTGCATGTAATATAACTGAACCGGCCGCAGTATATTGGCACTGGCCTGATGAATGAGGTTGTCCAGTTGTAGCATTTAAACACACAATTACATAGGTCACTGGGTTTAAAGGTGACTGTGTTTCTACTGATCATGTTAGGAATAATTTGGCCCTGGGGACTTACTTTATCTTTCTTTAGGGTAAGTAGTAGAATTAAGTAGTTTACACACGAAACCTAAGAGTGTTAACATTCATTGGCAAAACTCCAGATACAGAACAGCCTGCATTTTTGTATTGTTAGTTATACTGTATGTTCTCAGCATTCTCTTTTTCAATTTAAAGGTTTATGTTATCCTTCAGAGACTGAAAAACCTTTATGGCTTCCACTATCATATATCTCTTAAAGTGGGCATCAATGTGAAAAACTGATTCTAAAAATCTTTTTCATTTTGTGGATCAAGTGTCAGTGTTATAGTTTGTATTAAAAGCCATAAAGTGTTAATATATGACTGTGGCACTTGCTTGATTTTGCCAACTGAGCTACTGACACATGCACAGTAATGTTTTCATGAAATTTTATAGACAGATTACAAGTTGCAACTATAAAATCACCAAAAACATTTGTACCAATATGAAATAACAGTTTGGAAGGCAAGATGTCAGGTTCATTAAACAGGTTGAACTCAAAGGATATTGAATCCTCAGGACAAATATTTGATGTGCATGTGAAACCACATCTTCACCAGGTGTTGATAAACAGAACAGTATTAGCCAAGCATAATGCGAGCACATTTGTTTCCATGATGTACCTCTCTGACATGTACAGTGCATTGAAGGACAGAAGTAAAGAAAAGGGGCACAGATAAGGAACAAATACTCTAAAAACTATTACCTGTTTTAGACTCTTGTTTTAAACACTTGTGATTTTCTGTCAGTCAAGACAAACACAGATTTAAACCATCCACTTAACTAAAAATGTAATTACACTCACCGGTGTAGGGATGATGAGTGGCAGAGGAAGAAGCACAAGCGGAGTGATGATGATGATGAAGTAGTTTCTGTGGTACCAAAGCCACTTCAACAGCCTACCTATGATTTTCATGGCAAAACTAACAAGAAGCAACCCAAAGGGGAACAACTATCCAGAAGATAACACAGAGCAGACAGCTCGGAATAGCAAAGACTGAATAAAGCTACGCACTAAGTCCAGGTGGTCTAACAACAAAGCATAAGTGAAGCTGAGGAAACACAGATGTGCCTCACATACAGTAGACCCACTGAGTTAATGAGATTAATATAACCACCAAAAGACCTTTTTTTTTATCTCTAGCAGCATATCAAACATTAACTCAACACTGAGTTAATGTTCATCTGTCTCTCAATCAGCAGAGAGGCAGATGAAGCTATTGGGAAAGAGGAAGATAGTAGTAAAAGTAGAGAGAGGTGGAGGGACTGACAGATGAGAAGAAAGATAACCAAAGATAGGAGAGAAGCTCTGTGAAGTGTAACCAAAGGTCAGGACATGTACAGTAGCCACTTAAGAGTCTTTACAAGGTCTATAAACACTGAAATTTAAGTTCTAACTTGGATTTAAGAAACACTACTTTCAAGAAGAAAAGCTGCAGTTGTTTTACACAACTTAGTGACTGGAGTTAATTGAGTAAACTAGTTTTACCCTATACTTGTCTTTCAAAGTATTACAGTGATTCAGAGGTGTCAAGTAACGAAGTACAAATACTTCGTTACCTTACTTAAGTAGACATTTTGGGTATCTATACTTTACTGGAGTAATTATTATACAGCATACTTTTTACTTCTACTCCTTACATTTTCACGCAATTATCTGTACTTTCTACTCCCTACATTTTAAAAATAGCCTCGTTACTCATATTTCAGTTCGGCTTGTTTTCATTCCAGCTCGTCAGTCATCGTTCAAAAAAACACACACACCAAAAAACCTATCGAAATCGCTCCATCCGGAGAGAGTGAATTTGATTGTGGTTGGATGAGAAGTATAAACATAGCTATTCCGACACCCTATTGGTTTGTACGCGATCCATAACACCTGTACAGACCCGGTGCTAATACGCCACCGGTGCCTTAACGAACGTTATCTACCGGACCGAATAGCAACACGGATTTCGGTGCCTTAGGTGCCTGCGCGATGCTCCGAAAACGGACGTTAGAGGGAACTGAACATCGCCGCACGGGACGCTAGTCAACACTACAGTTGGAAGCAGGTTAGCCTAGCGTTAGCTAGAAGATGGAGTAAACATGATAAAATGCTGAGAGCTAAACGGTGTAAAAGTGTGTCTATATTTCACTGGAGAGGAGTCTGACACCAGACTGTAGCTGCCGTTGTCTATAAAACACAGAAGAGATGTAGCCTACGTGTCACCTTTTTCAGCCCTTCTGAGTTTGAAGGTATGATTTTAATATAACATTATTATAGTCATATGATTTTGTCCCCGCGTTTTAGAGTTAAGCTGTTGTCCTTAATGGCATTTCCCCGCCTTACATCAGGGGTCTTGAACGTTTTTTAAGCCAAGGACCCCTTAACTTAAAGTGAGATGTAGCAGGGACCCCCTACATATTGTATGAAATTAAGTTGCATATTAAACTGGGCCTACAATAACTGTTAGGGTAACCGAAAGCCTTCTTCCATACCTTTTTTCATAAGCTATTCAAATATTAATTGTTAGCATGATTTTATAAATCATATTTTAATGTTACATATGTGGCACAGTAAATCTAGGATTAACTGTATCTGTGGGCTGATATCTTAGTGACTACCTTACCTATAGGCCAGTAAGCCTATCATCAGTGGGAATTTATATTTGCTAATAATATGTTGTAATTATGTTAAGGCATTTTATTTTTGTTTTTTTAAAGACTCAAAAATGTACAATAATTTGGAGGCCCCCCTGCAATGACTCTGAGGACCCCCTGTTGAAGATCTCTGCCTTACATAGGGCTGGGCGATAAAACGATAACGATATGTATCGCGATAGACACATAATCAATATCAATAGAAAATGCGGTCGATAAAACCTTCAATAACTTGTTTTTCTTCATCAGAAGAAACCAGAGGTTGTGAATCAAGTTTGGTTGCATGAACAAAGGCCCTCACTCTCTGGCAACCTAGCAACGTGGGGAGTGACACTCTAACAGCTAATCATGTAACAGTATCAAGTTTGGTTGCGCCACATCGCTGTCTCTTTTTCTTCAATAACAGAACCGGCTGGAGTGGAAAGTTAGATACATGCTGGGCACTGTCCAGAAGCCAGGTTACCAACCTAGCACTAAACCTGCAGAAAATAGTTCCTTCTCAGGTTTCTTATATTTAGCTAACACTTTGCACTATTTTATGACACTTTATTAATCATTTCTTACTTATTCTTTAATTTTGCACCTTAATGTTAAGAGATAATTGTTAAGTGTTCATTGTGATTTTAGACCTGTTTACATTTTAATTATTTGAGTGTTTTCCATGGTTGTGTTGACATTTCTGCTTTTATAACTGAGGGGATTATAATCAGAGCAGGGTTAAGTTTAAAATAAAAATGTTTAAATTTAATATATTTTTCTCCTGGTCCTTATTTTAAATAGGTCATAAGAAATATCAATAATTATCGATATTGACCGATATGAAAAACTTATATCGTGATACAGTTTTCAACCATATCGCCCAGCCCTAGCCTTACATTACTTTTACTTTTATACTTTAAGTAGTTTTGAAACCAGTACTTTTACACTTTTACTTAAGTAAAAAGCTTGAGTTGATACTTCAACTTCTACAAAAGTCTTTTCAAACCCTAGTATCTATACTTCTACTTGAGTAATGAATGTGAATACTTTTGACACCTCTGCAGTGATTTAGACATCTTACAACGAAGAAAATGTCATTCTTAATGAAGGGACTGACTGCATTGATTGAGAATAAATAAGTGTGTTAGAATGGAGTAGCTATTGGCAAGTTATTTTAACTTTGGGTAACAAATGGAACTGGAATGGAAATGTTCTACGTCACATGCATAATTACACCAGGTATGTATGCACGGAAGTGAAGTAACATAATAAAGGTAACGATTTTAACCGAAACCACAATCTTTTTTTCAACTTAACTGAGTAGTTTTGTTGCCTAAACCCAATTAAATTGCGACCGTTACATGCAGGTATGAGGATGGAAAACACTTCTGTGTGTCGTATTTCCTCCTGCCATTGATAGGGGCGCTAATTTATTAAATTCTCCTATGGGTCGTACTAGAGGGAAACGACAATGTGTGCGTATACTAGTTTGGAGGACTTGTCTTTCAAACAGGCCTCACATCCGATCTTAGAGTTACATAAACAATCTAGACTACACAAGAAAAGAAAGAAAAGCAACAGGCAGGCCTACACTTTGCTTTTACATAAATAGATCAGAATTATAATAATCAGAGCAATAACATAAGAACCACAACTTCGTGAAATGTACAACACTCATCAGACATTTCTCTGCTTTTCAGTGTGTGTTCTTTTAAGTGATCTTGTAAAATGTTCATGTCTTGGCAACCCATGCATTAATATCCTCACTAACTTATATAAGCAACACTGAGAAAGCAAAGTCCATCTGCCCTAATAATCTGCTGTCAGCAGTTTTCGCTGTACTTCACTAAATCATATACATTTTAAACACCACTAACTTAATTTGGACTGGTTTATCCACTGCTGGACTGGTACTACTGGAACCAGCCAGAACCTCTTCAATTTGAGTGTAAAATACTAAAATAAAAGCTAAAGTACTAACTCTTTGACCTAGACATTTTGCTTTTATAAAAAAAAAAGTCTTTCAATGTTTAACAGAATGATAAGAAAACAATAACATCACTTTAATCTGTTAGCCTGGTGGTGATGTGTTGGTTTCAGCTTCTACGTTGCTCTATGCTGCTGAATCTGATCAACTTCTGTCAGACAATCTCCTGTTGGTCATAGTCCAAAATAAAAAAGAACAGGTACTTTAAAATATCCTACATTTGTCGTTTCTCTTTTTTAATAATATGCCAGTGTAGTTATCTGGGCTAAATTTGGAGGATGGCTTTGTGTTTGCTTTAGGTTTGTTTTTTTTACCCCATAGATCAATGAGAGGAAAAAGCCTGCCCTAGTTACACAATGTTTGAGCTCAGATTATTGTAACCTCATTTAACCAGAGCATATACTGTAGGCCTACAATAGCACACTAATGTTATTTCTAGTCTGGTTTGTAATTTTGCATTTTAACCATTTTCCTAATTACAATAATACATATCATTTAGCTGACGCTTTTATCCAAAGCAACTTACAATTGCTATCTATGTCAGAGGTAGCACACCTCTGGAGCAACTAGGGGTTAAGTGTCTTGCTCAGGGACACATTGGTTGATGTATCGCAGTGGGAATCAAACCCAGATCTCCCACCTCAAAGACCTGTGTCATATCCACTGTGCCAATTAAAAGCCATTAGAGCTAAACAGACCATCGATGCAAGACTTATGCTAATTATCTGTCTCATAAAATAAAATAATAATAATAACAATAACAATAATAAGCTGATGTTGGGTGGTACATTTGCCAGATGATAACTAGAAAGTCAGTGGCTGTATTATGTGCCTTAAAGTGACAATGTTCATGTTAGGGTGATGTTTCTGGGACAGACAGGACAGAGATCAGCCGTCACAGTTTAATGATTATCACAGCCGAGTGTTGACCAATCAGGAAAGCAGACGCCTGGAGGTCAACAGCTTCTGAAAAAAATATCTATTGATCATCTGCACACAATGCTGCACCCCAAAGTGGGGCACTCAAAATTCTTTTGACTATAGGTCAGTGGCGTAAACAGGCACACAGCTGTCTTCTGAATTAAAACTCTACATTTTTACTCTACTCTACTTCACATTTTCTGTGAGTTGGCATGAAGCCAGCCGTGGCTCTGCTGGGCCTCGTCCTCCTGCTGGACACCACCTTTGCTGCAGAGGGTAAGTCTTCCAGATTGTCTTTTCTAATTTAACAAATCTTAAAGCTAAAGGAAATATTATACTATTATAGTATACCAAGTAGGCTACTGTACTTTATGAGTAACTTGTACTTTACTTGAGTAGTGTTTACTTGGGATGTAAAATTATCCAATATTTCACATAAAGAAAGCAAAGACTTGAGAAACATCCAAAAAAATCAAAACAGATTTGTGTGGCAGAACCCCTCCCCCCATTTAATCATCTCATGACCCCTCAGATTGATATCGTGACCCACTGGAGGGGCTAGACTAAAATACTTAGTAAAGTAGATAAAATAAGCTCCAACTTGACCAACAGTAAAATGCTACTTACGGTTTGCATTTAGGAATCAGTATTAGTAACAATTCAATCATGCAATATATAATAATGTTTCAGTCAAACGGGTAAAGGATCTGAGTAGTTCCACGCCCACCTCTGGTTACTCAAATGTCTGACCAAGTCTGCACTATATCGATACATATCATTGATCATTTCACACTGGAACAAACAAGCTGCATTTCCACAGAGTCCTGTGAGGGTCGCTGTGGCTCCTTCGACCTGCAGAGGAAATGCCAGTGTGACTCCATGTGTGTGTACTATGGAAGTTGCTGTGGGGACTTTGACGCCATCTGCCCTAAAAAAAGTCAGTGTATCAGTAGAATATTACCATTTCACTGAATAAACTATTTGTATTTTAATCGATAAACTTCTTGGCTTTTGTAAATTAGCCATTCCTATTTAACCAAATTCGTGTGACAAAACTGTTCTGCCCTCAGTTGGTCGTGGCGATACCTTCGATGAAGCAGATGAAGTAACAGAAGCACCGACGACTGTTGCCGAGAGCACACCAACGACTCTCCCACCAACTGTCAACACAAATCCAGAATCCATCCCTGCCTCTCCCCTACCCACCACCACACCTGGAGACCCTGACTCAGCGGCCTGCAGCGGCAAACCTTTTAATGCTTTTCTGCAGCTGAAGAATGGGTCCATATATGCATTTAGAGGTAAATCTGGACCTCCGAAAGGGTTTTTCTACTAAAAGTGTACAGTATGTTTCACAAATCTGGACAAAACTGTGCAGGCTGTACATTGTATTTGATATTTTCACATTTTCAGTCTTGATACTTTGTGTATTTTCCTGGTTAAATAAATTGAAGCGAGTCTCTTACGGCTTATAACACTGATCCAAAGCCTATACCTTTCCTCCTAGGTGAATATTTCTTTGAGTTGGATGACAAGTCCATACTTCCTGGTTACCCAAAACTCATCCAGGATGTGTGGGGCATGTCTGGACCCATAGATGCTGCATTCACACGCATTAACTGCCAGGGAAAAACCTACATCTTTAAGGTAGAAACATCCACCTCTCTAGAGTCTGTGAGCAGTTAGTGTTTATATATGTTTATATGTGTTATATGTGTTCTATATACAATGTTTATATCAAGATACCCAGTGTAACCTGACTACTCTTTACATTAGAGACCCAAATTAATAATCAATAATAGAGATGTTCATACGAACACTTGACAGTGAAGAAGCCAAATCTCAACTCAAATCTTAATAAGGTAAAATACATGGCGCTCACAAACCCTAGCAGGGCTGACCATAACATTTCAAAATGTATTATTTTATTAATATTTATAATAAACAAGCATTGTCTCCTAAGCATTGCAGTGTTATAGCACCAAACCTCACTGCTTTGGGCTTTTTGTTTTGTTTTTCTCCTTCAGGGGAACCAGTACTGGCGGTTTGACGGCGATGTCTTGGATAAAGACTATCCAAGGGACATTTCAGTCGGCTTTGATGGCATACCAGATGACGTTGATGCCTCGTTTGCCATACCAGCATCAAGTCACCGTGGCAAAGAGAAAGTCTACTTTTTCAAAGGTATTTTGGTAGGGGTGTGTTACATATTTTTCAGTATTTAAAAGGTTTGACTGCAAGACTGTGGTGGGTTTTGATCCTACGTGACATGATCAATGAATGAATTCAGCAATGGTTTCTTATCTTTTTGGCTCAACTTGCATATTTCAAAACAGGTTGACAAGCAGTTTTTTAATAGTTTTTACAGGTCTGAGGAAGTAAACCAATAAAGTATTTCATAATAAAGAAAGCAACAATAAAAAAAAGGGTGCGGCAGAAATGTTTTTTCTTTTTCTTTATTATCTTCTCATTTTGTTACTCATCTTGGGATTCCGGTTGGGGGCAGTGACCCAAATGTCGTGAAAGTATATTTACTCAAGTTTTGGTACTTTTGAGGTATTTGTACTTTATTTAACTAATTCCATGTTATGCTACTTAAATCCTCTACTCCAATATAATCAACAAATATGTATTATGATGTATTACGGTGGCAATAATGTAATATCATAATGTATTATTAAAAATGAAGCTCCCCAGCAGTATATAAGAGGCTCCACCTTAACTAGCTGCAACATTTAAAGTGCTCATGTTATGCTTTTTGGCTTTTCCCCTTTCCTTTATTGTGTTAAATATGGTGTTTTTTGACAAGTAAACCACATAAACCTATTCTGGTACAACCTCTAAATACAATTATGAACCTGAAAATGAATATAATATGAGCACTTTAAGAGCTGTACAACGTACACATTAATGCATCTATAGTTAAAATCCATATGATAATGAATTGGGCCATTCTGCATAATGAGTACTTTTACTTTTGGTACTTTTAGTATATTGTGATACTTATTTATGTAGGTAAATGTTTGAATGCAGGACTTTTACTTGTAATTAAGTATTTCTACACTGGTATTGCTACTTTTACTTCAGTAAAAGATCTGCTATGTCTGGATATCTCTGCTCTAAAGGGACATTACCTTATCATCAGTCTTATCATTTCAAACAGAGGAAAGGTTAGTATTAAGTACTAAATGAGGGCAAGCAAACTGGAGCAGATGTACCCGTGGCAGGACCCTAAAACTGCAGCAGCTAAATGGAATACAGGCATCATCCATTTAATTACACCTGTGTTTTTCCTACTTGACATGTCAACATGTGTTTGTTTCTTTCTTCAGGGGACAAGTATTACCAGTATGAATTTAAATACCAGCCTTCCCATGAGGAGTGTGTCCGCATGAGCAGGTCCTCCCCGTCTGTGCTGTTCACACGATACACGGACCTCTTCTGCGATCAGACATTGGAGGATTTCTTTACAGAGCTCTTTGGAAGCTCCTGTAAGGCTCAGCTATGTTTACATGATTTCTTGTGTATTTACATGTGTGTATGTTTCTAATCATCTGTCATTTTTTTCCTCCTCATTTAGTCAGTAGTCACCAGACAGGCCCTCGTTTCACCAGTACGGACTGGCAGGGCATCAGGCCCGCTGTAGATGCTGCCATGGTGGGACGAGTCTACCTCAGTCCTAAGCCCACTCCATCTTCTCCTCCACCAGCAAGGAGGCGTAGCAGTCGGAGGAGGAGGCCCAGCAAGAAGCGTGCACAGCAAAGAAGGCAGAGTCGCCACGTGTTGTTTGATGACTTGTGGGGTTATGACAATTGGTTTGACTACAGCAACATCTTTGATGAGAGCCCCACACAGGAGTACAAAAGCATCCCTGTTCAAAATGTGTATTTTTTCAAGAGAGGTATGAATACATGGTCATATTTATCCCTAAGGCGTTCTGTGTTTCAACAGATCAGAAAAAGATCCTCTTTAAACTTTCTCCTTTAACACCTTTTGGATTGTATGTTTCTTCTCTTTTTATGACGGCAGATAAATACTACAGAGTGGATCTGCAGACAAAACGTGTGGTCTCTGTGAACCCTCCTTACCCACGATCCATTGCGAAATACTGGCTGGGCTGCAAGAGTGAAGAGACAACTGATGCATCAAGGGCAGAGAAAAGATAGGTCAACTGAGCCCATAAGAAGAAAATTCACTCTGTGTTTCAAACACACCACTTGAAGTATAAAAATAGGCCTAATTACAAAATTAACTTATAATTGATTGTTATTTCTGTTGTTGAAGCATAATGTTTATGATGAATTAGCCTGGCTCCGCCCTCCTACGTAGGCTACTTAAGCTCAATTTTCATTTCCCTTCAGCACTACGTCTGGGTTCGCAGTCTAGTCTTGGGTTTTCTCTGGCCAAAATTTTGCCGGTCCAATCAGCGAACAGAGGGAGTGGCTGAGAATGATGACGTTGAAGCGGTGCGCTAGAGTTGCGGCGGAGAAAGATGCGAGTGAAACCATTCGGTCCGCCAGAAGTTAAAGCCCGAGCAAGAACAATCTTTGCTGAGTTCTTTTGGTGGCCATGATGTTGTGGCCCTCCTCCCCACGGGGTTCGAGAAAAGTTTGATTTTCTAGCTAGTTCCGTTAGTGGGGAAGGAGTTGGCTAACGCTAGCGATGCTAATGCTAAATATAAGCCTTGACATTCTCCCCTCTTGTTGCACATGCGCATAACAAACGTCATGACAAAACGTTAGCGATTGGTTATGGCAGATGCAGAGTGGCTCTGGGCAGATCCAATAGTTTTAATCTTCAACAGAGTACCCGCCTTCAAGGAAGTTAACACTTGTCAATGGAGAGAGGCCAGACTCTCTGTACAAATTAAATGTACCAGAGTCTGGTAGGACCAGGCTAATGATAAATATACCCTCTGATGTTCCCTCTATATTTTGGTGAATAGGCTGAAATTCTGCATGATTTAATAAACTTGAGATTTCAGTGCTGAGTGCATTAATAATCTTCTTCTAAAAAAGCTATAGACAACACATGCCCATGCGTGCGCGCGCACACACACACACACACACACACACACACACACACACACACACACACAGACACACACACACACACACAGACAAACACACACACACACACACACACACACACACATGCATTCCCTGGCTAGCTATCACACTACATGCCTAACCTTAACACTAAACTTAAAAATCAAATCCCTCAAACAGCCAGCAAGTGACACTGTTAAATTAAAAAAGGCCCCATTTGTTTTCACAAATGCTATACTGGTACACGTGATTATTATCTGACACACAACTGCATGCACAACATGCAGACACTGACCTCTGTTGGTCTATATATCCATCTACATTTCTACAAGAATAAAAGACTGTTGCACCATGACCCTGTGCTGACACTGTCCAGCAGACAGTTGCTCTTGTGCACCCTCTGCTGAACAAAAGACTGCTAGGGAGCACACCACACACAAAAAGTGGTACAGTTTTTTACAATCACTTTGCTACTAATTTCAGAACCTTGACGTCATTTTTCAAAACTCTAGACACAAAACTCACAACCAATGATCAAAATACACATTTTTCAAAACTCTAACACTTTTTTAAATTGCTTGGATACAATACACATAAACGAAAGATCATTTGTTCATTTAACAAAGATCACTTGTTCAATATGACACAACTTAACATCAAGGTACTACTATTTCAAAAATCAATTCACACATTACATTTCAGATAATTGTCTATTCATTTCATTACAATCATCTAACTATCAATCCATAACTACTCAAAATGATAAGTAACTGTTGCATTACTCTTAATGCATAGTTGTATGGAAACAGACAAACAATATTCCATGTTTAGATCACGAAAGTTTCAAGATAACGAGATTCCTTGTCACCAGTTAGCGTGGAGCATGAACCAATTAGAATACAGTATGGATGTAATATTTCATCATCATTCTTTACTGTAATGTACTACTGTTTACCAGACACTGTTTCTATGGTCCCATGTACTTCCTTTACTGTACTGTACTACTGTTTACCAGACACTGTTTCTATGGTCCCATGTCCCAACTTTTCAGACTATTTACAGTATTGACAGTATTGCACTGTATGGATTCAGGCCCTTGGAATTTCTTGTCCAATTCTTCCAACTCGCTACTGATGATTGAGATATATAATTTACAGTCGTGAAAAAATTAGGACACCCATGCTAAAGTTGACTAAAAAGAGGAATAAAAAAATCATCTTTTGCAAATTGATCTTAATGCCTTAATTAAAAAAATGAGGAAAAATCCAATCTTTAAGGACACCAATTTTCTTTGTGAATGAATAATGTATCGTAAATAAATAAATGTTCTTCCTTAAAATACAGGGGGCATAAATAAGTACACCCCTATGTTAAATTCCCATAGAGGCAGGCAGATTTTTATTTTTAAAGGCCAGTTATTTCATGGATCCAGGATACAATGCATCCTGATGAAGTTCCCTTGGCCTTTGGCATTAAAATACCCCCACATCATCACATACCCTTCACCATACCCCCACATCATCACATACCCTTCACCATACCCCCCACATCATCACATACCCTTCACCATACCCCCACATCATCACATACCCTTCACCATACCCCCCACATCATCACATATCCTTCACCATACCCCCACATCATCACATACCCTTCACCATACCTAGAGATTGGCATGGCATGTGTGTGTGTGTATATATATATATATATATATGTGTGTGTGTTGTCGTTGCAAATGAGAATTTGTTCTCAATCGACTTACCTGGATAAATATATATATATATATATATATATATATATATATATATATATATATACACCCCTATGTTAAATTCCCATAGAGGCAGGCAGATTTTTATTTTTAAAGGCCAGTTATTTCATGGATCCAGGATACAATGCATCCTGATGAAGTTCCCTTGGCCTTTGGCATTAAAATACCCCCACATCATCACATACCCTTCACCATACCCCCACATCATCACATACCCTTCACCATACCCCCACATCATCACATACCCTTCACCATACCCCCACATCATCACATACCCTTCACCATACCCCCCCCACATCATCACATACCCTTCACCATACCCCCCCACATCATCACATACCCTTCACCATACCTAGAGATTGGCATGGCATGTGTGTGTGTATATATATATATATGTGTGTGTGTGTTGTCGTTGCAAATGAGAATTTGTTCTCAATCGACTTACCTGGATAAATATATATATATATATATATATATATATATATATATATACACCCCTATGTTAAATTCCCATAGAGGCAGGCAGATTTTTATTTTTAAAGGCCAGTTATTTCATGGATCCAGGATACAATGCATCCTGATGAAGTTCCCTTGGCCTTTGGCATTAAAATACCCCCACATCATCACATACCCTTCACCACCCTTTGCTTTTTTTGATAACTCCGCAAACCCTTGGTGTTCTCTCAATGAGCTTCATGAGGTAGTCACCTGAAATGGTTTTCACTTCACAGGTGTGCTTTGTCAGGGTTGATTATGGGAAGTTTTTCCCTTATTAATAAGAAAGCAAAGTGTCGCTACTTTGAGCAATCTAAAACATAAGACATGTTTTCAGTTATTTCACACTTTTTTGTTAAGTACATAATTCCATATGTGTTCATTCATAGTTTTGATGCCTTCAGTGAGAATCTACAATGTAAATAGTCATGAAAATAAAAGGAAACGCATTTGAATGAGAAAGTGTGTCCAAACTTTTGGCCTGTACTGTATATATAGGCCTATATTATTTTACATCTGTCCTCATATGTAATGCACACAACATAATTTATAACACCTTTTTATCACTGTGTTCTGTTTGCATTAATGCAACACTGATGCATTTATCCTGCCTAAATACAAGCCACTATATAGGCTACTCAGTTTACATTTAGACAGTCACTGTTTTGCCTGTTGACCCAGTGAGGACGACATGCTGTATATCTTCTCATGTTCTGCTTTTCCATCTTTACCAATATAGCCTACATTTATTTTAGAGATGAAGAATATCTTTGTTTTTGTTGCTTTAAGTGTGTTTTCAACACAGTGATTGGATGCAAGTGATTGTCAACTTCTGATTGGCTGAGCCAAGTTCGAAATGTTCGAAACCGGACATAGAATGTCAAATAAGAGACGCTCGTGACTGCAATCATAACAAAGATCACCGGCGCTCATACAGCTGCTTGTGAGTAGCGTTGCGACCACTTCCACGTTATTTACTGTGTGAGACTTAACATCCATATACTATTTTACTGTTCGCCTACGTAAAAACTACGTGTGGCATTTTAATGTAGGTAGATTTAGTTTTAACAAGACCTGACAATGTTCTAGTGTTTGAAGATGTGTCCTTCTCTATTACTCTGTAATTGATTTTGTAGGAACATACGGTTCTTTCTTTATTTTCTTGTTACTTTGTAGCGTAGGCCTACCTTGTGTTTCCTTGTGAACGGCGTTCAGAGTGGAAGGCAAAAGAACGAATGTTATTGTACAGGAAAACTTGTTTTTTAATAGCTTATACGCTTTGACTTGACTTTGACTTGTCACGGCAGTACCATGTTACTACAGTATAAAGAAACAGCTGCAGTTTATTCAAACATGTCCATGTCGTCCAGCGACAAAAAGGCACCGCTGGGATTCGAACCCAGGATCTCCTGTTTACTAGACAGGCGCTTTAACCAACTAAGCCACGGCGCCACGTGATGACGACTTCGGCAGCAGATCTTATGAATCATACTTACAACAATATATAATAAAATGTGTTTTATTTGTAAAGTCGGTGTAATGATCTACAATATGTACATTTCTGAATAGTTATATACACTTTCATTTTTTTCAGGGCGGTCTCATCATAAATATTCTGCTACCATAGTAAATAGCCTACTAGCCTATTTACAGCTACCAGCGTATTTACAATGTCGTTTTAAACATGTAACTTTCTTTTAAATAGCTTATAGCAGCTCTTATTTTATCAATCAGCCCAAAAAATAATCAATCATTGCTGCAGAAATGTCCAAATCTGATAGATTAAAGTTGCCCAGGTCAGGAAAGCAAAAATCGGACAGGTCGTCCATGGACTCGCCAGTGCTGGAGAAGCTCTGGTGCTCCAGCTGACTCTTAACGCTCTCCTTGGGTCCTGGTTGTCCGTCTGCAGCGCAGTGGTTACCCACAGACTGGGTTCCATGTGCATCTCCGATGAAAGCCTCAAAGTCCTCCGTCAAATCCCATTGACTGAACCCGATGTGTGGGAACACATTGTGAAAATCAGTAAGGTTTGGCGTTTGATAGTGGTCTTGGGGAACTCCTGGGAGATCCGGCCCATGCGGGGAGCAGGATGTAGCTTGGTCGGCAGCGACAGGGGATGGAGGTGCGGGCAGTGACATGGTCTGACTCCCCAGGATGGAGAGCCTCGTGGACTGAGGTAAACTGGGAGCAGGGTAGCCTGGTGGGGACGGTAGGCTGGGATAATGAGGGAAAGAATCAGCAAACTGTGGGAATGGTGGACTGGGAGTTGGAGCGTATGAGAAGTGAGGAAGGTAGTCTGTGGAGGGTTTGAGGACTTCTCTGCTTGGTTTCTTGCTCTTGAAATAGCGCGCGCGTCGATTCTGAAACCAGACCTGTTGAATATAATGAAATGTGGTTATTTTTATGGCACACTGGCGTTATCTGTTACGCATGGGACGTCTGTGAAGCACGTGTCATACCTGGATTTTAGACTCCGGTAGCCCAGTTATAGATGCAAGAGACTCCTTAATTTTAATGTCCGGGTACTGTGTGACAGAGAAGGCCCTCTCCAGCTCGCTCAGCTGCGCCTTGCTGAAAGTCGTGCGCTTCCGGCGGCGCTGGGTGTCCGAGCGCATCCTGTGGGGAGCATCATGGTGCACTACAGGGAGAGGAGAAAATGTTAGTTATTAGCTTTTTCTGAACTCTCAATTGTAATTAAACACATTGTATGTACATAGGCTACTAAATTCGGAGATGGGTGTAGGCCTAGCCCATAGAGCGACTACACTTTACATTGTAGCCTACATTTTAAAATGTGCAGAACTTTAAAAAAACAAAAATAAAAGACAACATGCGATATTATATATATTCTCTAAAACTGGTTCACCAAGCCAGTTTAAAAAGTAAAAAGAAAAGGTATTCCGTCACTCACCTCTGCTGGAGTCCTGTGCGTAATCTTCGTTGTTGTTCATGTCCAGGCATGTGGCTGGCCAGTAATGTCCCGAATAAAACGTATTCATCTCAGAAACATTACCGCCAGTAAAATCCAACCCGAGTGCCATTATCCTCTATCGAATTAGAAACACAGCAAAAGAGAGTATGTTTCCTCAAGTCTCTCCTCGTGACTGGTAAACACGCAGGATCCCAGAAGGTTTTATACTGCTTAACAGACTCAAAACGAGCACCCCGCACCCACCCTCTTGCACATCTCAGTGGATATTGTCAAGCCTTACAAACGCGTGCCTTTGATGTGTTACACACCTATTAACGGCTGTCCGGCTAATAGGTGTCTGTTTGATCCCCGATGACCCATTAATGTGCCTATTTAACCTATAGACAGAGTTTGTCATATCCTGCAGTAGCCTAGTGTCGGGTCACCCAACACTGAAATCTTCTGGGAAATCTCTGCTATTGTAGCCTGAAAAAAACATTTTTAAAATCACTCACATCAGTTTAGCTTGTGGGAAAATTCAAGAATGCAAAATGACAACATATCTGTACAGAGTTTAGCTATACAATAGGCTATTTGATGTTCAGAATTCATTTAGGCTATTGCTCTTCATAATAATTCTAAAAACGTAAATACATTTGGACTCGGTTACACAATGCTAATTACATGGCAACAATTACACTTTTCTGACAGTCTGTGGCACATCCTCTCTTCCACAGCTCGCTGCCTCCTGGTGCGCATCAGAGGGGAAAACAGTGTGGCTAGTGGAAGTGTATTGAAGAAGCTGCCGGAGTGTGACCTTCAGTCAGCTATAATGTGTCGAGGTGACAAATCGGGCTACTTTTTCTCCTTCCTGGTCGGTTGCGTTTCCACCGATCGAGACATCAAAACACCGGATTACGCGCAGTCCAATGCACAGCCAGTTCCCAGGCTAGTGCCAGACTCACAGTGTATGGGCCATTCAAAACTGAATTTAAATTCCCCAACATAACAGACTCATAAGTCTAAAAACTAAGACAGGCCTGGAAAAGTAGTTATTAAATTAAATTGTGTAGGCCTATTTTGCTTTTAATGGTTATTTCAAACAACTATAATGGCATACATTTAGTTGATTATCTATTGTCAGGTATTCTATGGAGAGCACGTGATGTGAGTAATGATTTAGGAGCTCACAAGATGAGACATTAACCCCGATGATTGGCTCACATTAGCAGCATTGACTCCTACTCCCACGAACAATTAACCTCTAAGATCATAACTCAAACGACTGCTTGCCGTCACATGACTTATTAAGACAACAATATAGTGATACCAAAAATAGATGGGCTGTCGAAACCGGCTCACGTGCTGCCAGATCGCCATGATGACCCCTGACTCTGAACATGCTATTCGGTGAAGTAAATGTTTTATAGTTTATAAGCCTTACATCTGAGTGAATTAGGCTATAATTTATACTAGCTCTTAGCCTACAGAAGGCCTATTTGTTGCTATAGAGGCACAAGGAGCCTGAGAGGTGAAAAGAAGCCGCTAGGTGGCAACATTAGACAGTTTAATATGTAAGTATGTATGTTTAAGTTTCAGGAACACATTATGGCTGTGACATTATCTATCTATCTATCTATCTATCTATCTATCTATCTATCTATTTATCTATCTATCTATCTACATTTTATTTAATAGCACATAAAAAAGACAAAAAACGTTAGTAGAGCAATTTAACGTTTTGATGAAAAACAAATCAAATAAACGAAAAACAATTAATAAAACTAATTAGTTTCAAAATATAATAATTTTTCTATTAAAAAATCTATCTATCTATCTAGCTATCTTCTATTGTAAACATTTGTTTTATTTACCTTTCAAGTCAATAAAATTGAAATAAACACCAAATATGGATATGACTTCCCCATCCTATTCAATAAATAGAAATAAAAACTTGTTGTTAAATGAGGCTCAATGCTACGTTTCAAAACATAATTTCTCTAATATGAAAACAGGTTATGTAACACTATACTTTTACTAGACATCAAAAATGTGATGTTTAGAATGTGCATATTTGAATGCCGATGGACTGTGCAGCCCAATGTGATAAGAATATATTAGGCCTACACAATGCAGTAAAATAAAAGGAAAAACCTGAATAAAATGAAGGACAATTATAACAAAGTTCTGCATCATCATCAAAACACCAAATAAAGGAATATATTTTAGAGGAATGCCATCCATCTCTCTTTTGGAGGCTCATTTACCTAACACTTCAAGAGGCTTTATATAGTTTTTTTACCTATAGTTTGTCACCCATCTATTTATAAGAGAGAGAGAGACAGATAGAGACAGAGAATAATACTGGTGGTGGCTAAACACAACAAATTGTCATTAACATGCATTTCTTTGCCAGATTAGACCCTTTATTTTGGTTTTTGAAAGACTTTCTTAGTTGAGTTTGAATTAGATTTTGGCTAAATTGCAGGGGTCAAATCACAAATAGACATGTTTGCCTGTTTGCATATGTTTTATAGATATTTTTCTTTTTCATCTCACAAATTCCTTGTTCATGGAGTGGCATTCTTCATCTCATTTTGACTTTCCAGCCTCCAATCTGTATATTCCTGACCTCTCCATTAAAAAAAACTCACAAACTGTCCTCTGTGTGTCTGAATGCTTCAGTTTATACCTCACAAACTCAGGTGTGCACACAGAGAAACGCTGGTCTTCTGAGTCCACACTCCTCTCTAAGGAATCAGGATTGACACTCAGGTGTGAATGACGCTGTGCCCTCCTCTCCCTCACCTACATCCTCGCTCCTTCCTTCACAATACACAAACACCATTCCTCAGCCCGCTGTTTGATGTTGAAACTCTGTCCACATTTCCTGTCAACCTGAGAGAATTTTGGGCCTAACCCATGTGCTGCGTGTCTGAGGTGAGGGGGTTACTCCTTGCATCGTGTCTCGTGCTGTAAAAAGCCTTTCTGATCTAGAGCTGAGAAATAGAAGCTGAGTGTGATTCTAGCTCGGCTGTGGATAAAAGAACATCAGACTCTGTAGGGAAGGAAGGGAAAGTAGGAGACATGATTTAGTGCAGCTATAGTTACAAAATAAACAAATATTCTGGCTCAGAAGGAATGCTGGGGACAAGATACTGAAATATTCTGTTGTAGCACTGCAATCTAGCAGGTCTGTGTGACTTAAGCTTAAGTCATCAGTCAAAGTCCATAAAGAAAATTGTGGGTTTAGGCGAGGTCATTTGTTGTTCAATCAAATGTATTGATTACAAAACGTTCACATGTAATGTTCTAATTCAAAACTATGAAGACTAAATCCATTCCAGTCATGGCTAGTGTTTGTATACAAATGGTCAGTGGTGAAGATATGAACTTGACAACGCACACCAAGCCAGGGCTGTCGTGAGGTGCTGATCACTGGAAGTAGACTTGAAAGTAAGAAAAAGGTGTTGCACACTCTGGCTCTATATGCATTTCTCTATTTATACTGATGATTTTTTGGGCCTCAGGCCAAGACATTTAAAGCCTGAAGGGAGTCTACTTTTTATTCACATAAAGTTTGACTTGATTGAAAACATCTCTACAAGTCAAAGAGATCTGACTCAGATCAACTTGTTTCTGAATCTTAAGAATTAATTTGTATAGGCCTACACTGTTTGTGTTTGGTGTTATTTTTATATTATGTTATATTTATGTGCTGCAAACTATCATAGACTGTAAATTATGTGCTAGATGGCATAAGTCATATGTAAGCCTACTATGGACCTATAAAGATAGACATAACAAATAAATAGATAAACTGCTCTTGACTCAGATTTTATTTTGGATTTCAGCTTCTACTTCTCAGGTACCTGGACCAGGCTGGAGAGATGACGGGATATCACCCCTTAACAAGAATATAATTCCACGGTTTCCAGGAATATCAGACTTGATCATTGATTCAAAGAGTATCTGATGGTGCTGAGTTTTAGAGCTTAAGTGTGACTGCTGGCATTTGATTAAAGAGGGATACATCCACAGCCGAGAGTGGAATAAATACTGTAGGCTACATTTGGCTATGGCTATATGTTTATATTAGCCTATATACTATGCTTATAAGAAAAGTGTTAATATGTTATGATCTAATTATTTAGATATTACTTTTACATATTTTTACATTTGTATAGGCCTACTAGTCTATACTGCAATAAGACCATTGGCTATATATTTCCAATATTTCTAACAGTGTTGTGTCTAACACTAGGCTATGTCGTTGTGTTACTATTAGATGGAAATACTATAGCCTAATGAAAATAAATTATTCTCCCTTTTTTGGGAACTCCCCTAAGGACCCCTGACTCCACTCTGGGAACCACTGTAAAGTAAACGTTGAGATATTTTAGTCTGAACTCTTGACACAAGTGGACCCACACCCACTGTCAGACAACTGCCATCCACAGAGCCATGAGGCTAACGTTGCTAAAAGCTAACCGCAGCGGCAGTTTGGTCCTGCCCCTGTGGGGGTGTGACCTACCTATAGCTAGCTAACGGGGAAGGGAGAGCTGTGTTTATCTGCTGCTGTTGTTCATCTGCTCTGCTGCGGGTTATCTCACCTTTAAGACCGAGAGGGATCTCAAGACATTAACTGCATCTCAGTACTAATCAGGTAGGAATAAAAACACAACCAACTGTTCAGTGTTTTCTCGCCATTGTTAAAGACAGTTGCTCTAACGGCTGAAGGACAGCAACAGTGGACAGTTCGCGAAACGAACCGGTTTTCTATTTGTAAAGAAAAATAGCCCTTTAAAATACACGAATACTAGCTAATAAGGTTCAGTTACAGAGTTATAGAATGGTATACCGGATGTTGTGTTTAACTGTCACCGGGTAACGTTAGTTTCTCATTACTGCGCCTTTAACTCTGACCCACAGCTCTGACCCAGTAGCTAGTTGTTATTTTCATGGAGGTTTCCTATTACAATCCTGTTATAACACATTCTCCGTTTTCTATAAACAAAGAGCAGCTGCAGCACAGACAGCAGGCTACCATTTGGCAGGAAGGACATTTAAACCATATAGCTACCCCTGTCTGCGGGTCTGCAGTCAGACGCTTCTCATTTAAACTGCACCACTGCAGATCAATTAAGAGAGGTCTAGGTGAACTGGTTCTTTGAATCCTTGAAAAGTTCATTCCTCTCTTGTGAAATGTAGCGGTGTTATAGTGAAAACATACTATACTATATCTGCCTGCTTCCAAAAGAACCACTAGTGAACTGGATCCTTTCAAACACAGCGTCGAGTGGGTTAACTGCTTTTATTAAAAAGTAATATAGTTCTGCAGTATAGTGGAAGTATTTAGCTAGATCTACTTTAATAAATGTATCGGTAGGCTAAGGCTATCACAATGTAAAAATACTTCACTACAAGGAAAAGTCCAGATTCAATTCTACTGCATTTGAAGCAAGCAAAGTACAAAATTGTTATGCAAAATGTACTCAAAATATCAAATTAATTAATTTATTAGTTCAATTCGAGTTTGATTGGTTTTTATTAGAGCTGCCTGCAATGATGACTCGATTGACAGAAAACTATTTCAATAATCAATTAATCGTTTTGGGTCATTTTTAAAAGTTCTAAAATTGTCTGGTTCCAGCTTCTCACATGTTAATTTGTGTTTATGTATAGTAAACTAAATATATTTAGGTTTTGAACTGTTGGTTGGACAAAACATTTGAGGGCTCAGCTTGTGCTCTGGGAAACTGTGATTGGCATTTTTCACATTTTCTAATATTTTTTAGATCAAACAGGAAAATAGTTGATACATAATTCCATAATCAACTTAATAAATTGGTTTTAGCTCTATTACTGATTCCTTATGTAAGCATCATTTTTATTTAATTTACTTTAAATACTGATACATACTTAATCTGTAAAAAAATATATATATATTTAATAACTTAAACCTAAAGAAACCATGTAACAGTGAAGACCTGTAGCTAGTTTTTTTTTTTTAATCAGGTGTGTTTGCTTCCTGGCTTCTGGACCAGATGGATGAGTTCCTCAAAACAAGAATTACTCATATTTTATACTAGTCTGACACACCAACCCGATAATTGGCCGTCGGACAGTCTGGCGAGGTCAGTGACTCAAGTCTGTTCGGTGTGTTCTGTGCTGAGCTGTCAGCCTTCATTTTGGCCGACCTGACTTGTTGGGTCGGAGGGCAGGCAGTCGGACTCACTCCACTAATTTGATTGGTGGAATGAATAAATAACGAGCGGGATGAGAGACGAACGCCTCTCAAAATCTGACGAAAATCTTTTAAACTGACCTTTGTCAATTTGAAATGAAGACAGTTTCAGCAACTGTATGTCAGAAACACGTTTCAGTGAACTATTTTCATAAAATATGAGATCGTATTTTGAACAAGCCGCCATTACTATCGGCTGGAGAAGCCAAACCCACGTGGCGCGTCGTCATTTCCGGTTTTCATTTTTTTTATTACATCTCACGCACGCGCAGAATGTACGCTCAAGACAGCGTCGCTTCGGTGTGTTTCCAAGGCACTTTTTTTTGGTTGGTGTGTCAGGGGCTTTAGATGATTAACAGTGTACTACAAAACAGTCCAAAGAAATGTGGCAAGTTGGCAACTTTCACACACTGAAGAAATCAAAGCTGTACACGAACTGCACAAAAACACCAAATATTATCTTGTGTCAGAACAGTAGACTAAAACTATCAGTCTTTTTTTCCCTATAGGATGTCCAAGGAGCAGCAGGCGGTGGCTCGTGCCAGAAAAGCCTTTGAAACAGGCAGGTCCAAATCTTTAGAGCACCGGATCCGCCAGCTGAAGAACCTGCAGCGGTTGTTCAGTGAGAAACAGAGTGTGATTTCGGATGCCATCAAGAAAGACCTCAATAAGGTGAGACAGAACAACAAAGTCCTGGACTGCTGTCCCTGGTGTTTACACAGTTCATAAACCTTTATCAAGACAGAAAAAGGCATTCAATGACTCACATTAAGATAGATTAGAAAACCAGAACTAAACAACAAGTCTCATATGACCAACAGCTGATCAAATATTTTCAGAAAATGAGTATCGAAGATAACTCAAAAAGTAAATTACATCTTAACACTTGTTAAGATGTGATTTTCATGTTAATTCATTCTGTGTTTCCGGTCCAAAGTGACCGCCCCATTATAGCTGATTATAAATCCATACATATATTGTCACCTAATGTTGTGTTAGATCTTTTTATCAACTGAAAGGACCAGTGTGAAGGATTAAGCGCCATCTAGCATGAGGTTGCAAGCTGCCACCAACTGAATACCCCTTCCCTCACTAACGTAATAATGTGAAAGGACCTCTCGAGAGCCAGTGTTTGGTTTGTCTGTTCTGGGCTACTGTAGAAAAATGGCGGTGCAACATGGCGAGCTCCGTAGAAAGGACCCGCTTCTTATGAAGATAAAAAAGGGCTCATTCTGTGCTAACGAAAACAAAACCAATTCTTAGTTTAGCATTTCTTAGCATTGACCTGAACTCATACAACAATTTTTTTAGTTAAAAAAAAAAGCATCATTTATGGATTATTTAGACTAATACTCAGAAGAAATATATTTTGCTATTTATCACAGACTACTTTGTTTCAAAGTTTAATAAGGATATTTGGAAATCTTTTTTTTATAAGACCACAGTTGTGAAACAGGTTAAAGATACAAATATTAATGAAGTAGAAGGCATAGTATTAAACATACTAAGATCTTCACAAAGGAAGGGATTAAAGTGGTTACAATTTAAAAACTTGGTTTTGCAAACAGACTTTATACTGAAATATAGAGTGAAAAAAGACCCCCAAAAATACGACATTATCCATGAGCAAGCCCAACGTTATAATCTTCATCCCCAGAGCGTGGTGGGGACCCAGCTGTATGAGACTCTAGGTCTGGAGGGGGAGATCGGCCTGGCCATCAAGAAACTGAAGGAGTGGGCGGCCCCTCGACCTGTGGAGAAGAACCTGATGACCATCTCTGACACTGTTTACATCAAGCCGGAGCCTCTGGGAGTGGTGCTTATCATTGGGGCCTGGAACTACCCCTGGGCTGTCACCATCCAACCGCTCATAGGAGCCATCGCCGCTGGTATTGTAGCAAGCTGTGTGTGTGTATTTGTGGTGGGGTGGGTGAAAGGGCAGTGTGAATGTACATGCCTATATGTGTGTGTGTGTGTGTGTGTGTGTGTGTGTGTGTGTGTGTGTGTGTGTGTGTGTGTGATGTAACAAGGTCATCGTCCGCATTTCTATCTGATTTCATTGTCTCTTCCCCGTGTGATGAACTTTGAAAACACTGGTGGAATTTTGAAACACTTATGCAAGATTTGTGTCCACTCAAGCAATAAAAAAAGAAAATAGCATAAGGAGTCACAATGTAGAACAATGTTTTTTGGTCTTGTTCAGTGGCTGTGTCTTGTGATCATAACCACTCCACTTCCTGTTTAATCCAGGCATTGCTCAACATTCTTTACTCTTTATCCATTTGCAGTTACTGGGTCAAAGGCAAAGGCCACTCTGTACTGCAGACATGAGAATGTTAAAATCTTGCGGCGGCCTCTAGCTCACCCAGTAACAGTGTTTGTCCCATGTTGGCTGAATCCTGCAGTGGCCTGGGTTCAAATCCGACCTGTGGCCCTTTTCTGCATGTCATCCCCCATCTCTCTTCCCCCCTTTCATGTCTATCCACTGTCACTATAATAAAGGGAAAAGCCCCAAAAAAGAATCTTTAAAAAAAAAAAAGCTTAGCAGTATATATAGAAACATGTCATCTTGGTGTGTCTGCACGTGGGAACATACACGTCTCAACTCTGTTCATTGTTCCTATCAGTGAAGGCGCAAAGGACGAGGTTAAATGGACTAATCTGACCCAACATAATCAGTGAACTCGTGAATAATTAATTTAAGAATTCAATAAGCTACCCTTAAAGTGCCACCCTGCTGAGTGTTTTGGCTCCACTCCATCACTTTGTGATGCAAACCTCAGTGTGGAGAGTTTGGGTGTGACGGTTTAGCATGACGCTGCAGTATTGTTAACAGTCTTTTGTCTACTTTTTTATTTGCTTAAATCTTTTGTTTGTTACTCGGCCACAGGGATAGTTTTGCATATTAGTGCTACGACAGCTGCTGCAGGTAGACAACTCATTTGTGTTTAATTGGGAAAGCCTGTTTAGATTAAAACATTGATGGCTTAAGGACTGAAATGAACTGAGTCCTGCCATGCTGCAGCCCACACAGTAAGTGTTTGCGCAGCATGGACTTTATCCTTTGCTCCAGCATTATCAGATCTCTGACGGTCGTATCTGCCTAGCAGGTCTCAAGTCTTTTCTTGATTTATTATAGATGTGTGTGTGTGTGTGTGTGTGTGTGTGTGTGTGTGTGTGTGTGTGTGTGTGTGTGTGTGTGTGTGTGTGTGTGTTGTCTCATCATTCGCCGTCATGCTGACAGCAGTCATGTAAAATCTAAAGTTGCATAAATAAAATGCAGTTTCTCCAATACTAAGAAGTACATTTATAAGAGATGACCAGGAGAAACAGGGAATAAAAAAGCAGAACATAACTTCCGATAAAATTGGCCAGTTGTGGATTTTGTTTGATAACCATCAAACAACAGGACAAAGAGGCACTGTAGGTGCAAAAGTTACCCTTTTTTTCACAAGTAAGCAATTTATTATCAGACAATATAAAATAGCAATTTATGGAAATATATTCTGAGGTGTTATGACAATTTATTTTTTTACAAGAAAAATGCTGTAATTTCAGCACAAATAAATAAGCAAGTCATAAACCACTGATGTAGGCTATGTCATAAGTAGGTAATACATTTTCCCCCAATACAAAAAGAACCCTAATATATACATTTCCTGCTCATCAACAATAAGGCAAATAGACAGTAGCTGGTGAACATAGTGGAGCGTTAAGCAGCAAAACAGACAGATATTAGTGTACTTCTTGACTATAAATTAATGATAAGTTGTGTAAATAAGCAACTGTTTGCTAACAAGTTCGCCATATCAACAGGTGATGATGAGTGTTGTTTCTGATGCCCCTGAGTGGCCAAAAAAGTCAAGTTATTGCAGGTTTAAATGAAGGTACAGTGGAAGAAAACAAGACTATGGGGAACAATGGAGTAACAATTGGGAATTTTAGAGGAAAGGAGAAATATATTAGACTTTCAAAAGTGAACCATGTGTTTCTATTATGTGATATGTGCTGCTTTTGTCATTTACCTGTCCAGGTAATGCAGCTGTGGTCAAGCCCTCAGAGGTCTGTGTTCACACTGCAAAGGTCATGGAGGACCTGCTGCCGCTTTACATTGACAAAGTAAGGATGGGGCTCATTGCATCCACATAACATGTATCTGCCGATTCATTAAAGTGAAACAAGACACTTTTTCTTCATGAAATGTAAGAATATTGTTGTTTCTTAAAGGGCTTTTTTATCATGTGCCTTTCAGCAAAGTGCAAGTATAAGGGTTAAGGGAGGGGAGGGCATTAGCGCTGTAACATTTGTCACTGCTTTTTGCCAACGGCTGAGTGGGCGTTTCCTTCTGAAAAACCAGAGAAATAATGCAGATGGACCTGACCTTTAAGTAGAAAATATATAACTGACACTGAACAGACAATTGTTAGTTGTAATATAATATAATTTAGGCGGGGTTCCCCTTTACGCTCAAGAAAAAGGATTTCTTCTTTGAACAAAAACCCAGATTTTGTAGTCCACATTACTAGCTTCTTTTTGTGTGTGTGTACTGACACAGTATATCAGGAATACATTGTTCACTTTTGCTTTAAACTTTACAGTACATGGGCAACCATTCAATACAGTAAAAGTGTTTGCTTGGCCCTTTTAAAGTGTCAATGAGGAACTTTCGTTTGTGTTGATTCTTTTGGACCCTTTAGACAAAAGCAGTTGTGTTTTTACCACACCTGCTGTCGTAAAGGTCTTTTCTAGTGCGTGCCGTCTGGTGGCATAATGTAATGTCCACTGGAAGAAAGCATGTACCCACTGTATTACTGAGTTAGCCTTACCGGGAGGTCATATTGTTGCGATGAATGTTTGCTCACACAGAAAATGATTAATTTACAATAAGAGAATACGTTACAGATGCATCGTTGTATTTCAAGTGTTGCATACGGTAACTTAGCCTACTTTGGATGTATCGTGAGCTAAACCGGGTTTCACTGTCACTGTTTCACGAGCCAAAGCATTAGCAAGAGTTTGTTGTAGCAACCAACGTAATAATAATATTTTAGATTTATATAGCACCTTTCATGAAACCCAAGGGCGCTACAGGTACAGGGGGACAAAAAAGAAAATAGTAGGCCAACACAAACACAGACTGAAAAGAAATAAAAACTGGGCGCTAAATGGAAGAGGGACATCATTTTATTTAGCCTACTGACGTACAACCACATCTCGCATTGTAAAGTTATTTTATGAATGAAATATATATACATATTATATACCTGTCTAGGAGGAAGAGGGTCAATTCAGGGTCGGTTTTGAATTCTTTACAATCCCGTAATTGTCCCCATCTGTTGAAAGACCGACCGACACCTGTCACTCTCCCCTTTTAGCTGTTAGTAGTTCTTCATTTAATTTTCTTTTTTGCTGTGATGGCCCTGCCCCAGTATCAGCCATAAATACAACTGATAACTTAAATAAATAACTAAAAATAAAATACAATTAGGCCTATATAAAGAAATATACTTCTACCTTTTACCTGGCTGGATACTCCAACACAGGCTTTTCCGGTGTTACACCAAAATCTGTGACCCATCAGAATGTGTTACTGTAGAGCCGGTCTACCTGCCGTAAATCATTTTGTGACTTTGCGGGGCAAATCGGACCCAGGCAGAGGCCTTAATAAAATCTATATAAAATAGTGTTCTTTTCACTTTTAGTTTTGTTTCTTGTTACAGGTCCTTTATGATCATCAGATGGAAAATTAAACAGTTTAAGAAACATTTAAAAGTGTTTTTATAGATAACGTGCAAATAACCAGCAAGCAGTTTTTTTCACTATTTTATTTGCAAAATATCTACAAAGACAAAAAAAAGACATGTCACAGGACTTAATTAAAACTAAGTGCTACAAAGGAGTATACCACATTGCTTTAGAAACTGCATGCTGCTTTGTGATAACTGATTGTGTGTTTCTACCCTATGCATCAGGAGCTTTACCCCGTAGTAACTGGAGGAGTGTCAGAGACCCAGGAGCTGCTGCGTCAGAGGTTCGATCACATCTTCTACACCGGCAACAGCATGGTGGGCAAACTGATCATGGAGGCTGCTGCCAAACACCTCACGCCTGTCACCCTGGAGCTGGGCGGCAAGAGCCCCTGCTACATTGACAGGAACTGTGACATCACCATAGCCTGCAGGTCAGAATCTAAATCAGGTTTATTACCAAGTAGGTTTTCACTTACAAGGAATGTGCCTTGGTGTTTGGTGCATACAATAAACATATTAAGAGGAAAAAAAAGCAAAGTACTGCAACAGTCAAGAACATAAATATAAAATATAAATAGTACAATAAAACAAAAACAAAAAAAATGAAGATACTATAACAAAAATGTAAAATCTATCTGTTTTAAAAGAAAGCTGTACAGTTTTGTGCAGGATGTGCAAAAATATTGATGAGGAAATGTGCAAAAGTTCACAGTAAGGTAAGGCAACTTTATTTATATAGCACATTTCAACAACAAGGCAATTTGAAGTGCTTTACATAAAACATAAAAGAGCAAATAAAAACAATAAAAAAATGAATAAAAGAGAATAGAAAATAAAAAAAAGCTACACAACCTTATCAGGCTGAATGTTGCATATATATATATATATATATATATATATATATATATATAATATATGACATAATGGTTATTTTCTCCATTTTTATAGCAAACATGTTTTCCATCCATTCACTCTTGTACTTAAGAGTACCCCGTTTCAAGAGCAATAGGAGTAAAAATTCCTTTGTTCCATGTGCAATAACTCAGCTTAATTTGCACACGTAATTTTGATTTTTTTTTATAGATTGCTCATGTAGTATTGTGTAAAACTGTGCTCTGTGTATTGTATGTACAGGAAACATTTTTGTACTTTATGTCTTTGTATTGTTGTCTTTTGGTTTATTTGTACATTTATGTTGTGTTTTTTATCTTGCACTCCTGACTGCAGATCCTGTTTCCCATCTGGGATAATAAAGTGACTGAACTGTAGCTGTTCCTTACTAAAAACCTTCCTGTGAACTCTTCCACTACTTTGTAGGCGTGTTGCCTGGGGAAAGTACACAAACTGTGGTCAGACATGCATCGCCCCCGACTACATCCTGTGTGACCCCAGCATCCAGGACCGGGTCATCGAAGAGGTCAAGAAGGCCATAAAGGTACTCAAGACATGAAAACACACTTAGGAAAAGTAATTGATTCCATTGGAAACTTCAAAACAGGCCATTCTGTCCAAAATATTCTTATCAAAGGCCCTAAATGGTAATAGCTGTAACCTGCTGTGACAGAAAGTCATGTTGTTGTACATTAACTGAGTTTTACAACCTAAGTGTATCAGAACAATCATTGATTTAGGAGGATATTTCTTCATTTAATTCATTATTCTTTGCCTGGATTTTACAAGTATATTTGTAAAGTAATGAGATTGTTTTTCGTCTGGCAGGAGTTCTACACGGACAACCCAAAGACCTGCTCTGACTATGGACGCATCATCAACCAGCGCCACTTCAAGAGGATAATAAACATGATGGAAGGCAGCACCATCGCTGTAGGCGGAGACAACGACGAGTCAGACTGCTACATAGGTAATCCTTCTGACAGCCTTCAACTCTTGACATGAAACTCAATTAGGAGGGAGCTTTTTTCATGTATTTTATTCAAGCAATTACACAAATTTAAGTAAGAAAGAACAGACTATGAAAACATGCATTGTATGAATAGTGTTTCTGTGTTGTGTTTAGCCCCCACAGTTCTGCGGGATGTGAAGCCAGAGGCGAAGGTGATGCAGGAGGAGATATTTGGACCTCTGCTTCCCATCTTGTCGGTCAGCAGCCTGGATGAAGCAATCAAGTTTATCAACAAAGGAGAGAAACCCCTGGCTCTCTACGTCTTCTCATCAGATAACAAGGTACCTAAAAACAGACATTGTACACACACACACCGCAGAGTAGTTAAACCCACAATATGTCATTTTCTGCTGCTAGGGGGTTCTTAATCAAAACTTAATAAAAGACGCAGTTTGGTGATGTCTTGAAGTAGCGTGGGACCACAGTTGTCTTCTCCACCATTGCCGTCATTGCAGTCAGCTTCTCCCTGTATACGATTCCTTCAGTGTTCATCATTCAGGAGTTTTTTACCGGGAGCCAAATTATCCACAGAGGTCCCCTCCTCTCTAAAACAAAGGGACCAGGTGATTAAAACCAAACCAAAAGCACTGAATAATCAATTTCACGTTTCTTTGACGGACAAACGACAAACTGCCACTAACGTTTTCTCTGCTTGTTTCTCTGATAACTTAAAGGACAATTCCGGTGCAAAATGAACCTAGGGGTTAATAACATTTATGTGTACCGAGTCGACCGTTCTCTGGGATATGTTTTCATGCATCACGAACGCCCTGCTTGAGCTATGTTACTAGTTACTGGTTGCACGGCGTTCGTCGTTCAACTGGTCATGACTTTTTTCCCAAGATGGTGGCCCCATGTAAACATGAACGCTACTGTCTTTATAATCTATCTTTTTACATTATTTAAACTGTCTGTACACTTACAAAGTTCTCAATGCTTAAGTTTACATGTAGGGACCCACATTATGCTACCGTTGAAGTGTGGTGCTATTTTGAGCCTTAGGTAGATGGTGGTGTAGAAATAGCGATTTACCCTCTGCCCCGACTACTAGTGTTACAAGCTAATCAACGGTTTGCAGTAGCTTGTTTCAAGCTAGAGACACATTTGATTAACATGAAAACATATCCCAGAGAACAGTCGACTCGGAACACATATGTTATTAACCCCTAGGCTCATTTTGCGCCGGAATTGTCCTTAAAGCGCCAGACGTCCAATAACTAAAATCCTTCATCCGGTTAAAGACGAAATAGTAAAAATGTGGCTTAAAGGTCCCATGGCATGAAAATTTCACTTTATGAGGTTTTTTAACATTAATATGTGTTCCTCCAGCCTGCCTATGGTCCCCCAGTGGCTAGAAATGGTGATAGGTGTAAACCAAATCTGCTCCTTATGAGGTCATAGGGAGCAAGGTTACCTCCCTTTTCTCTGCTTTGCCCACCCAGAGAATTTGGCCCACCCATGAGAGAGAGAGAGAGAGAGAGAGAGAGAGAGAGAGAGAGAGAGAGAGAGACATCATGGCTTTCAAACAATCAAAGTGGCAGTTGGTCAAGGGCACAGCCCCACCCTCCACCTTGCCCCCCCCCCCCCCTCTCTCCTCCTCAATAGCTTCAGACACAGAAATGGCACATCCTAAGGAAAAGAGAAAGAGAAAGGGAAAGAGACTTCAGATACATTATTAGGGGACCACTAAGGTCTATATAAAAGCATCCAAAGAGCACCATGTCATGGGACCTTTAAAGAAATTTAATTACAATAATATATAATAATAATTTTTTCGGGTTTAAACATTGTTGGAAAAACATTTGGGATAAAGTAGTACACAACTCAACAAAATATATGACATATGTCTAGTCGTTTTTAGACATTTAATGAGGAAATGGTACATATACTGTACCTTTACCAGATGCAACCTAACCTCACCTCTACATGACAATTCATGAGCATTATATGAATCTTTTCTCTAAAGGTGATAACGAGAATGGCAGACGATACCTCCAGTGGAGGACTGCTGGCCAACGACTGTCTCGTGCACTTTTCTGTGAACTCTTTGCCTTTCGGAGGAGTGGGTGAGTAAACACAGGGACAAAGTTTTTTTAGAAATGGTACTAAAAACAGAAGTTTGCTTACTTTTGGTTATTCACTCATTAGTGAACTCACCAGTGTACTCACTCAGTACTGTGTGTAAGCCATGAGGAGGGGCATAATAATGCCCTCTAGTGTGACATTAGGGCAAAATAAAGCAAGTCTTTCATTAGGGCACAAATAGACTAGGTTAAATAACCATTTAACCACTTTTCTGTGCACATACACATGCTTAAAAAGATCATACAATTTGATTTACTGTTGTAAAGCTCAATAATTACAAATCATGTATACAGTGCATCACTTATAACCTTTTAGATTGATTTCATACATTTCAGACATGCACTGGTTTTCATTCTTTTCAGCTTGCAAAGACTTGAAACTTGTTGAATATAATTAATCTATCACAGTGTACATATATTCAATTCAAAATAAACAAAGTAAGATAAAGGAAAACACTGAAAATGTCAAAATCCATAAATATAAAATAGAAATGTTTATATTTATATAGAAATTAAAATATGTAATATATATATATATATATACTAAAATGAAGAGTTGCACAGTGTTTAAAATGAAGAGGATGAAATGTGCAACATGTTGACTTAACAATGTGCAAATATTCACAGTGATAAGAAAAAAAAAAAAAAAATGTTGGTGTTCATGAAACCCCCAACATCAGAGATTTCAATGCTGACGGTGTGACGGAATGAACCTAAGTAATATATACAGTATGTGTATGTAAAATACACCAAACTATCAGATTTCATCATTACAGTGTCTATTTTAAGTTATATTCTGTTTTTAGGGTTGATTTCCTGACAACACAGCTCACGAAGCTGTACCTTTTGGCAACTTACATTCAAATATTGGATCCATCAAAATATTTTTCTCTGCTTTCAGCTGCGCTCAGCGTTATTGGATGATTGCTTGATTTAATGTCATCTAACTGGAGGCCAAATATGTTTTCAAAAACCTTCCTCTGTTTTCATGTAAAGGAAACAGTGGTATGGGCTGCTACCACGGCAAGTACAGCTTTGACCAGCTGAGCCACCTGCGTGGTTGTCTCATCAAGCAGCTGAATATGGAGGGCGTGAACAGCATGCGGTACCCGCCTCACACACCCAAGAAACTGGGCTGGGCTCGCTTCTTCATCCTGCAGAACGTAGACCTGGGCTGGGTTGGGCGGATGGTGCTCTTAGCCGTCCTGGCTGTGGTGGCGGCTGTTGTGCTGCAGGTGAGTCACAGAGGAAGAGAGAAACTCAGCCCTAGGGATGGGAATCACCAGAGGCCTCAGGATATGATATTATCATGATACGATATTATTGTGATTTTAAACATATTGCAATATTCTGCGATATAGTCCCCAAAAGAAAACTTTGTCAACATCTATTTTATTTAAAAAGATACATTTCTCTGTTTGTTCATCTCACTTGGAATTCTCAAGCAGACAAACTGACCAACACATATAGAATAATAGATCAATACTTGGCGTCTGTGTATGATACAGTATTGCCACAGAAAACATTGCAATACTATGCTGTATCGATTTCCCCCCCCCATCCCTAGTATCATGAGAAAGCAAAGCTGGAAGAAAATCCATTAACCACACTAGCTAAACCATCTTAAAGCTTTAGTGCGTAACTTTTTGATATTAATAAACGTCCGTTACATTCAAGCCATTGCCAGATGAGTTGCTACAAAGCTAATTAAGACTATCAGCTCCACACAACTCTGTATTTCTCAGTGTGGCTATATTCAAAAGATTGTGGCGTCTGGTGACTTTTGCACGCAGAAACTCGAGTGAAGATAATTACCTCTTGTGAAGAGTCTGTTAAGTTTTTTTAATCCTCCCTGTCCTTCTTGGCTACAAGCAACTGCGTGTAGGTGGCGGGGCAGTCATGGAAGGATTGTATTACGTGGATGCGCCGACAGTTTTGTTGTCATTACTTAGAATTCCTCATGGGGGCAGCAGAAACTATGTACTATAGCTTTAAAGCACCAACTTTAAGATTTTTTATTTTTTTTTAAGTTGCAAAGAACTGGAAAGATTTAAATGCCAGTTATCAGGTAATTGTCCATTTTCCATCCTAATCAACCAACCCTCTTTCACTGGTGCATTGCTTGCTACCTTTTATGGCACGTTTCTGCCACCAACTGTCAATATGCGTCACTGTTCTGTATAGTTTGCAGAAATGCATTTCACATACACCTCTGTACAGCTTAACTTTGAGTCATTTTGCCAGTAGTGTGAATATAGAGGAAGAGAGAGACGAAAGAAAATTGATTAAATGATGAAAAATATTTTCTTTTTTCAGAATTATTTTCTTTGAAGACATCCCACTGCTTCCCAGACAACAAGTGTGTTGTTTCCTCGGCCTTTAGGACCAGAGAGAAGAAAAGAACAACATTCATTTCATAATATTTGTGTTTAAATCAGATCAGCATCTGCACGGGAACACATTAATACAGTGAATGTTTAGTGTGCAGCCTTAATCCATTTTACATTGTATTAACGTGTCGGAAGTTTCACGTAGCTCACTGTAGCAAGCATCATATTTTCATGAAGGTAATTATTTATTCCAATGTATGGGTCTTACATTTGTGTTCAGCATTGCTACATTCCATTTTAACCCGTTCAGGTAATCAGGTTTACATACTTATAAATACACTGTAATACATACAATATAATGCTGTGATTCTGCTATGAATGATTTTAAATTAAGTAACAAAATGTGTAACACTACTGTAAGACTTTACTGTGATATGAACAAGACTTGCAGCATTTGCTAACAGACTAAATAATGTTCACTGAAGGGCCGAAACAAAGGAGTTAGTTGCATTTTCTGCATAATGACACTGTTTTTATTGTGTAGGAGTTACCTACAGTCCATTCCATTTCACATTCAACCTGAAGATACTTGATGATTTCTGTCCAGTTTGTCATGTTTTTAGTGTGACAACAGAGATAAGGACAAACATGTCCAGTCTGTCTCTGAGACTTCAGTGTTCGGTCAAGACTTTTCAGTCCTCCTTATTTAACTACAATTTGTTTGAATCAAACTGGATCATGTGAAGGATTTTTATTTAATTTTCCTAAAAATCACCAAATGCCTGTAACAAATTGACTTTAAGAGTAATTCCTAAATGTTTTCTATCACACCATTAACATTTTATGGGATTTCAAATTAATAGTTGAATAAATATACATGTATTTGTATATTGGATTAATTATATTCAAATAAATATATTTCTATGTGTATCCGTTTGTGTTTTGAGTGTGATTTGATTTGATTTATTTTTATCATTTACTTTTTATTATGTATTAGTATGTATCAGAAGAAATAGCACAGCAGTCATTTGACTGAAAGTACAGGTGTTACTAATACCGTTTTCATCCGTTCTAATTTAAAATATTAATATTTCTTTATCATTTTGTAACTAATTATTTTCATTATTTTACACATAATTATATGTTCGTTTGTTTTAATAAATACACACTACACTTACACTTCTGCTCATTCGTAAAGCACTTTGAATTGCATTGTGTATGAATTGTGCTAGGCCTATATACCTCATCAGTTCTGCGCCCTTCTCTGGATACAGCGTTCACTGCATGAGTAAATGCCAGAGACTGTTAACAGCCTAACTTCTTGCAGCAGTACCTCCACTTCAGAATTACTAATGTTTTTCTTTCTTTTGGAGTTGAGGCCTCCACCGTCTTTACCAAGTCTTTTTCGACATTTAAAGTGTGCACACGGCCCTGCCATCTCATGCCCTTTTATGGGAATTAACGGGGCGTTTACCTATGCTAAATAGGAGCAACGGGCACAAGCTTTCAAATTAGGAAGACATTGGGATTCATCATTCTAAGAACACACCTGCGAACAATTCTGCTGTTTGAGAACACGTCATGAATCAGACGTAGACTTTTCTTAGGAACTTTCTTAAGACCAAATTTAAGAAAAAACGGAGGACGATATTGGTGAATGAGGCCCAATAACTCTCTGTTGTATTCAAGTGACAGTGGCTAATGTAAACCTCGAGCCGGCCGCTAGCCTGAAGCAGAGATGAGGAGCGAGCTACAGAGGTCTGCTAAACTCACTTCTTTCTACACACCCCCCGTGACACCCCCGTCTTCCGCTCAAACCGACATTGACTCAAATTACATCATTTGAGGCAATTTATCAGATTTCTCACGCAGCTCTCTCCGTAGCCACAAAATGCTCTATACAACCTTTCGTACATATGCAGACAAAATAATTAGAGTTCCCCTTTAATTTGGAAATTCTTTAACTACAAATGTACTACACATTCAAAGACAACATCCATCCATCCATCCATCCATCTTCGTCCGCTTATCCGGTGTCGGGTCGCGGGGGGAGCAGCTCCAGCAGGGGACCCCAAACTTCCCTTTCCCGAGCAACATTAACCAGCTCCGACTGGGGATCCTGAGTTCCCCAGGCCAGGTTGGAGATATAATCCCTCCACCTAGTCCTGGGTCTTCCCCGAGGCCTCCTCCCAGCTGGACGTGCCTGGAACACCTCCCTAGGGAGGCGCCCAGGGGGCATCCTTACCAGATGCCCGAACCACCTCAACTGGCTCCTTTCGACGCAAAGGAGCAGCGGCTCTACTCCGAGCGCCTCACGGATGACTGAGCTTCTCACCCTATCTCTAAGGGAGACGCCAGCCACCCTCCTGAGGAAACCCATTTCAGCCGCTTGTACCCTGGATCTCGTTCTTTCGGTCATGACCCAGCCTTCATGACCATAGGTGAGGGTAGGAACGAAAACTGACCGGTAGATCGAGAGCTTTGCCTTCTGGCTCAGCTCTCTTTTCGTCACAACGGTGCGATAGATTGAATGTAATACCGCACCCGCTGTGCCGATTCTCCGACCAATCTCCCGCTCCATTGTCCCCTCACTCGCGAACACAACCCCAAGGTACTTGAACTCCTTCACTTGGGGTAAGGACTCATTCCCTACCTGGAGAAGGCACTCCATCGGTTTCCTGCTGAGAACCATGGCCTCCGATTTAGAGGTGCTGATCCTCATCCCAACCGCTTCACATTCGGCTGCGAACCGATCCAGTGAGTGCTGAAGGTCACAGGCCGATGATGCCATCAGGACCACATCATCTGCAAAGAGCAGCGATGAGATCCCCATCATCATCAAAGACAACAATGAGTTGAAAAGTTTCTAAATTCTGTCTTACGAAGGAAATTTAGTATGTGCTTCAATGCGAAAAAAATCTGTATTTATCAAACGTGCGCTAGGCAATCGTATGCACATCAGTAAGTAATCATCTTGATAAATCCCACCTGTTCTTAACCACCATGCTCGTTCACGATTAGGCCATTTGCATTCAGAAATGCCTCCAATTGACCATATATGGTAACAACACGTCCCATTATCAGCCTCACAAATGACACCAGTTAGGCAACTTGTCTGTTTAAAACTAGAAAAATGACTAATTGAGTGTTTTCTAATTAAAGGAAACACAAGACATATGTGGATGTTGATTGCTTAATGCATACTGTGACACTCTTAAATGCTTTTTATTTGAAGTATCGCTCATCTACCACTAGATTCTGTTCGTAAGCATAGCCAGAGCTGTGCTTATATTTACACACATACCTAAGTGTAAGTACACGTTGGCAAATTCCACACTTTGTGTGGCAATGTTCTTGCTCATTACATACACACACATCTGTGCGTACGCACAGTTGATAAATGGTTTGAACTTGCATTTCTGGATCTGATGAAGGAGGCAGATTTAAGTTTAACACACAGGAAACTAACTAAAATAACAGTATCTGATTTTCCCACCAGGTGTCTGTCTTTCCTTGTTCACACACCTGATAACTTTCCCAGTGACTTTTTCGCTCTCTCTTTGTTACACACACACACACACACACACACACACACCTTTTGTCATACTCATGACCGTCTCCCTCCCACCCTCAAATGCAGCTCAGAGTTAGTATGTAAAGGCAGCTGAAATTAGTCTGTCAGGATCTTTTAGGTCTCTGTGCTGATCATGGATTTTTCTGTCTACCTCCCAACTTTGCTTTCTCTCCTTTCTCAATGCACAGGTAGGAAACACACACCCGCACGCACACACACACACACACACACACACACACACACACACACACACACACACACAAACACACACACAGTACTAGGACAATTGAAACTGCATTAAAAAGCTATACTTGGGTTCAGTTTTCTGGGCCTAGTTTACATCTCGCCCACACATTATTTTAATTTGGGAGTTTTAACTTAAAATATCATTTCAGCTTAACATTAAAGTTTGAGAGTTTGCAGCTACCTAAAATATATAATACTGTACTGTATAAAAAGGCCTAAAAATGCCAAAAATAAATAATAATAATAATAATAATAGATTGTTGCAGCATTTCATTAAGATGCTTTGTGAATCTGACTTCTAACACTTAAAAAACCTTTACAGCTAGACATTGCTTTGTCCTAAAGTGAGACGATGTAACTTTTGATGAAAAGCAGAGACTTTGGTCACAATTCGCAAGATTTCGCTTTAAAGGCTAAACATGTTGGAAACCACTGATTTATTGATGCATTTCTCTAGGATACAGGTTGATTAGAAATATGTAATTATAAGGAAAATAAAGGACAGAAATTAAAGCTGGTGTATTTACAGTGGATGGTCTCAGGTTTGGCTTTTCTGTGCTGCTCAGTTTGGCACAGGTGTATGAGCCAGGTGGAGTTAAGCCAACCTTCACCTGTGCATTGTTCTCAGTTGGTGAGAACTGTTGTCCCCTTTCAGAGAATGGCATTGTGGGAGGCAGCGGGGTTAATCTGGGTTCCTATATTAGCTAAATGGCTCTCTATAGCACCTTTCATTCCCACCGCGGAGTCAGACACTGGAGCTTCATTCACATCAGCAACACAATACACAACCACAGCACAAGACTAAATGACTTCAGCACTTGTTGGATGGACACATTTAATGCAGCGGTGCAGTTGGATAAAGGTTTTCTGAGCCAGCGATCTAATCAGTATAATCACAACCACTTCTGCACAACTCGCTTGTCTGAAAGATTAAAAATCAGTCCGCATCTCTTTATCTACAACTCACTGTCTTTGGTTTAGATGTTATCATTGACATTAATAAAGGATAATGGCTTTTCTCCATTTATTTTAATATGCCAAGTCAATAATGGTAATTTAGCGTCCACTGTAATCATTGATTTGACAAGCATTCTGATCTAGCAAATACAGTACATGTTCCAAGAAGCAAATATCATACTCATATTTGTTTTTCTCCAATTTCAGCGATAACAACTTTGAATGTATTTAATTTTTTATGATTTCAGTTAAGTAACAGTAAGTGTCAGTAACCCTTTACTTTTCACATAGGACACAACATAGAAGGCATGGTTTGCAGGATTTTTAGTGCAGATTTTGCTTATATTTGGAATTTATATATTTGAATGTATTCCCCACCAAAGCACGTCATTAATAGTGAGTATTTTTGTGTATTTATCCTGTTGTCACTACAGCCGCTTTCTAGCTAGTTAGCAATACATAAGTACTCATTACATTAAAGCAGTCATTGTGGTTTCTTTTTAACCCTACGTGTTCAAGTTCAAAGTCACTGTTATCAGTGTTTGTGCAACCTTCAGTTAAACTGCATTGAGCTCAGGACCTAACAGCTGGTGAGGAGGTCACTGTGTGTGTGTCCTGTAACTGTCATACAGCATTCATTTGCTTTAATTGCTGACCATGTTATCATGTTTTGTTCTTATATGCTATCAGATCATTTATATTTAATTGATGAGCACACAAAAAGGCATCTGAAGGACAGGATTAGTGATGTGAGAATTAATAATTATCTTGGCGTGTGTGTGTGTGAGAGAGACAAAGTGTTTTACCCACTCTGACTTCTCAAAGTTCAGCCACATCAGCAGAACAGTCAGTAAGATTGCTGACTGAGAAAAGAACAACACTGTGCCTAATGGAGTGTGAAAATGAGAAGAATTAATACTCATTTATTAACTTGAGAAAGCCATGGTGTTTGGAACAAGAGAAAAGTGTCCTGAACAACAATATACTGTTTGTCTGTCTAAACTGGAACTGTGCTTTCTCTCTAGCTCAGTGGTGTTACCAGAGCCAGTACTCCTGTGACGACACATGCAGCGGTAAGAGCCAATGGAAAGACTCCCACGTGTTGAAGAGACAAAATTGAAAGAAACCACTTGACATATCCTTTACAAGCTTGTGGTCTGTCAAAGTGTGTGTGTAGGTAAAATCACTGTACACTACCGGCTCAGCACCAAACATCTGACAAAGTTAGCAGCTAGCTGGTGAACATAGTGAAGCATTTAGCAGCTAGAGGGAAAGATATTTGTCTCGGGAGTTGGTGGAGACTTGAGTTGGTGGAGACTTGGTGGAGAGTGAATATTGGACTTACTGTAACATTCACTAGGTGGACAGATACACAACTCTAAATAAATTGTAGTTTTGTCTGCTGGATGTGTTAATATAGGCAACTGTTAACTCAAACATTCGCCCCAGCAATTTAATTACTGAGAATATAATTCACAAGAAAGATTTTTGTTTAAAGAATGGTCAAATCAAAGCAGTCAAGGGCCAGATATCCTGACTTTTAGTCCGTTGTACAAGTGAAGCTCCAAAAATCTGGAAACTGCAATACCCATAATGCATCTTGGTTGCGTCTTTCCTAGATCCCCCTGTATCCTAAATGCTAGCTTCTTTCAAACACCACCCCTCTAGTTTTGTGATGCACAAAAAGTCTCAAGCCCAAGCAGAGCTAACCCAGGTGACTTCCTCATCACTTTTTAGCAGCTTCTAAATTGATAATTTAATATTTTCTTTATAATTTTACATAGTTTTTCCAATTCCAATGCACCAAAACAAGCTGAGAACAACTGAAAGCCGACTACAGTCCTATGTTCATTTTTAGTGGGATTAGCAGTAGCTATCTTTTCACAATAGAGTGGTTGAACTGATGAATATTATTCTGTTTTATGGAGCTTTAAAGGTACTATGTGTAAGAACAACATTATTTGTGCAGCTCTCTGACTGCAGTAGCATGGGGCAAAAGATCACTGTCAATCAGTGACGCCTCAACTTTGATGTTGTTGGTGTTGTTTAGATCCTATCCGCTGGGCAGCTCAGTTTCCCAGCTGTGGAGGATTACGCCAATCACCAATTAACATCGTCACCAGCAAAGTGCACGTCAACAGCGCCCTGCCACCCTTCGAATTCATCGGTTACACCAACACAATCAACATTACAGTGAAAAATAAAGGACACTCTGGTAATTAAGAACCCACTTTATTATTTGCTTCCCCTCCAGACCATTCCACCACTACCAGATGTTGAACACCTCTGGTTTGTTAATATACTCTAAGTTTGACATTTGTCTTCTCTTCCCTGTAGCTCACTTTACTCTGCCGCAGTCAGTGCGACTGACTGGAGGAGCTCTGCCCGGTCAATACAGAGCCGCCCAGTTTCACTTCCACTGGGGAGGCGATGGGAGACCGGGATCTGAGCACACCATTGACGGAGAGAGGTTCCCCATGGAGGTACATCACTCAGGAACCAATATATAATTTGTTGCTACGGAAGTGCTGTGCATCTTTTAGTCAACACAGGGGTGAATTAGGTTCACCCATGGGACAGTTTTTTTTTTTCAGAAGTGTCCATTGGGGGCCAACATTGGTTTTCAATCTTTTGTTTGTATATTTCTTTAAATCACATAAGTAGGAATAACAGAGTTACAGTAGCCGGGGTTTGCATGCCTCTCTTATGTGGAGGCAGTATATATGGTCATAATTTATGTGATTTAAATGAGCATAGCAATTATATTAATATCTACAGTATCAGCCAGACCCGCCAATCAAGAGAGGAAATTGCAACTACCCTTTATTAATTTATTTACCCACAAATCTACAATCAGAGGGCAATAAACATTTTAACAAAGGTTTGTGTTACACAGTGCACAGTAGTATGAAATGCTCTCCACTATACTGTAACTCATTTTGCTGTGTTTTGGGTTTCCAGCTGCATATAGTCCACATCAAGGAGCCTTACGGCTGTCTGGCAGAGGCAGAACATGATATGGCGGGTATAGCTCTGCTTGCCTTCCTGTTTGAGGTAATTCATTAAGAGTTATTCATCTTCATATACACTTTTTTTCAAAAAGACTTGTTAGGCTTGTGCCTTAATGTTGATGGTGTCTTCCTCACAGGAAGCAGCAGATGATCATCCTTATTTGGACACAGTAATAGCTGCTTTGGGCCGAGTACAAAACAATGGTATGAGTTTGATTACTTAACTAACTCTTTTTATACTTTACCCTAACTTTTGTTCCATACACTTCTCCTTTCTTTCGGTGTTAAGGCAGCAGCACAGTGATCCCAAACTTTCGACTTAGTGACATCCTCCCATCAGCGAAGGACCTCCATAGATACTACCGCTATGTGGGCTCCATGACAACTCCAGGATGTGAACAGGCAGTCGCCTGGACACTGTTTCACAGGACCCTGTCCATCAGCAGTCGACAGGTGAGCAACTATAGATTGGACCCTTGGGGTCAACACTGGTAAAAAAAACTAGTCTTACTGTTAGTATTTTCTCAGCAAATTTGTGAACCTTCAAACTGACTTTTGACATAAAATAGAGATACAAAGAAGCCTTTTTGAAGTCTTTGGTGGGAGTGTGGCCTTGACCAACTGCCACTTTGCTCGTTTGAAAGCCATGATGTCTCTCTCTCATGGGTGGGCCAAATTCTCTGGGCGGGCAAAGCAGAGAAAGGGGAGGTAACCTTGCTCCTTAGGAGCTCATGAGGAACAAGATTCCAGATCGGCCCATCTGAGCTTTCATTTTTTCAAAGGCAGAGCAGGATACCCAGGCTGGGGGAACTCATATTAATGTTAAAAAACCTCATAAAGTGAAATTTTCAAGCCATGGGACCTTTTAATAAGTGTCCCTCATAATGACTTTAAGAGCTAGAAGTTCAACATTGGAATTGGAAACTCTGAAGGATCAGTGCCTGGAAAAGTAACCTTTGAGTCACTGAAAGACATATTAATATCCCTTTGCAGTATAAAAATATTACTTTGTATTGCAACTTTTGACTAAAACACATTTCCCTCTCCACTTCAGCTGTATGCAATAGCTCAGCAGTGTCGATTCTGGACGGGAAAGCCCATGACTGACATCTTCAGACCTACGCAGCCTCTGGACGGCAGAGTTGTGTATCAGTCCAAGGCGAGTGGCACTCTGACGAGTGCAGTCCACTTGTGGTACGGTGTTTTCTCAGCTGTGCTCGGGACAACGGGTCTAATACACTGACTCAGCACATAAAAATACCTGATTTAAATGACAAAAGCTACTGTATGTATAAAGGTAACTATGTGTTAGAGTGAAACAACAAACTGTAAATGTTTATGGTTCTTCATTTGACAAAATGTCAACTACATTTGCACATAAACTACGGCCTGCTGTATTCATACCAAATGCTGTGACAGTGAGATAAGTTATTGTGCAAAGTGAAGTCAAGCTCACATCTGGATAGTACGCTCCATAAAAGTTTAAATGAGTACGAATTTTTACAGCAAGCCTTTTTTTGTCAACTTTCCTTGTTTTTTTGTTTGAGTCAATATTCTGTATTTACACAATATGGCTTTAGATTAACTCTAATCTACTATTTTTTAAGCGTGTTTTTACAGTGAGATAGAAGTATGATGGATAATAGAATTAGGGACTTACAATAATAATGATTGTATTTCTTTCTGAGTTACAAGCTGAGGGACTTTCCTTTTTCATGAACTGCTATTTCTTATTTACTTGTCATGCATAATGTTCTCTTGACTGTTGAACATAGAAGATCAGACAATTAAGGCATTTCCTAAATTTACTGTACACTTGTATATTTGTAGGAAAACCAAAATAAGTTCTAAATGGACATTAATACCTTTTATTATCTGCCATAATACCAACTTATACTCTATTCCTGCTTATGATATGACTCTTTAGGGGCTAAATGCATTGATTTGTATATAATCAACATTTATGAAATTAAAACTGGGGAGGAATGTGCTACCAGATTTACTATTAAGAAACAACAAAAGGACAGTACAAAACAGTGAATGTATTTGAACCCTTATTATCAATGAGACTTAAATCATTTTTACAGAAAGTTTCTGTATAAACACCCTTAAACACCTTGCCTTGCCTTTTGTTTTAGTACATTGTGTGGAGCTCATCAACAGGTGAGTTGTATGACTAGATTGCTATTATATATGTGACCATTAAATTAGAACACCACACCTATTTTGTCTTAGCAGTATCTTTGGGCAGACAGGAAATGTTAACCCATTTTCATGACATGTCTGTTTTTGTCTCTGCTGTACAAATACAATTAAATTAAACAGCACCATCTTGAGTCTGTGTGGGTGTAGACAGGAAGATAAACTACCTCAGATGCCTGTGTGGTTCAAATCAGTCCGTTAATAGATCAGCCTGTTAAACACTGTTTGAGTAACATTTATTTATTGTCAAGTCTTTTGTAACACTTGTGATCGATACATGATCAATTGAAACATTGCTTGGTTACATACCAACCAACTGACATGTATGTTGTGCTTAAAAAGAAGAGAAAATGTTTTTTTATAGGCAAAATGGTTTTCACATTATAAATGCCTTTGACCTAAATCTGACCTTTAAACTTCTATAATCTAAATTGAAAAAGTAACATGATTCAAGTTTTAAGGTGAAAATAAGTCGAGATCACGGTGTATATTTCTTTTGCCAGTTCTTCAGGTGTTCCACCTGTGCAGCAACACTGCTCCGGGCTGTGCCTCCAGGGGCGCCATACTGCTCCACACTGCTCCCGTAGTCCCATACTGAGGATACGTCACTTTCAAACAGAGGGCTAAAATGACAGAACAGATACAGAGAAGAGAAGGAGAGGGGAAATTGAGAAAAGCATTGATTCCATTACAAAAGGTGTGTGTGTGTGTGTGTGTGTGTGTGTGTGTGTGTGGACAGTCACCTAACAGCACTCAGGTCGTCCACAGTGAGTTGATTGAGGGCGATATTTTTGGATTCAGCTGCAAACACAGCTTTACCAGAAATACCATGGGCCTCTCTAAACGGCATCTGCAACACAGGGTTACACAGCAACACACAAATACATGTAAAACCATTTTGCTATTGTCTTGATTATAGCTATACCACATATAAAGTGTTTTTTCATCCATCTGTTTTTTTGTTGTTTTCACTTTGTGGAATGGTTGGCAGGTCGATACAGCGAAGAAGTAATAAATGCTAAATTAATGAACAAAAAGAAATGCCATAATTGATAGGTATGTACCAGACTGCGTTACTGGAAATCCTGATTTATTGTAATGTTGATACAGCCTCTTCAGAATATTCACATTGGATTATTTGGTTAGACAAACACAGACTTATTTTCTGATTAATAAAATTTCTTTTTAATTACTTTTTTTACTTTAACCAGGAAAAGCCTCCTTGAGATTAAAAATCTCCGTTACAAGAGTTTCCTGGCCAAGACAGCAGCAGCACATTAAAAAAAAAAAAAGTTTCAGATATACAACATGTATAAGTTAGAAACAAAATGACTACTCACCCCCTTCCTCACAAGGTAGTATGCCAAGTCAGTAGCCAACATGTCTGGACTGAGGGCCGCTGTCATCACACTCTGCTTAATCTGAAACACAGCAGAAACATCAAAGTCTTTTGATAGGCTTGAAAGTATTTCTTATCTTTTAAAGTTTGTTATAAATTGGCCATGCTGCTTTGCACAGGAGAAACACAACAAACTTAAAATATGTTTAATAGCAAGATCAGAAAATATTCTGTGCAGTGCTGTGAAATTGGTGTATCTGGGAAACCTGCACATATTGGACAATTTGTCCAATATGTGCGTGTAGGATTTCTAAATTGTGTGCTTCCATGAAAATTGAACAAGAGACAGTTACAAATGTTGTACGGTTTCTTTTGGTGAAGCAAAAAAAAAAAAAAAAAAAAAAGAGATCAAGGTTTTACACAAAATAAAGACAAGCTGTCACTCACAACCTTTTTAAAGTTCAAAATGTTGATCCACGGCCACACTGTACCCATGATATCAAGCAGTAGATCAAAATAATTAACACCGACTTAAATCTCTGACCTCGAGAGTCGACATGACTCCAGTTGCCACCTGCAGCACAGCGTGAACAGTATCATAGCAGTCAAACATTGCCTCCTTATCCTCCTGAAGAAGGAAGACAAAAGACAGTATGACAAACAACTTATAGAGGAAATATCCAGAAAAAGACCTCCAAATGAAGTCAAAGCACACAAAGACACACGTCCTTACCTGCAGGTCTTTGTTGTAGGTGCTGGGCAGGCCCTTCAGAGTCATCATGAAACCTACACACTGAAATACACAATGTCAAAACTTGAGTTTGACAAGAAAACTGCAAGGAGTCATACAAAGTAAGAAAAAAAAAAAAAAAAGCACTGAAGTGTGCCAAAGCACAGCAAGTCTGAATGTGCTGCTCTGAATAGTAACACCTGACTTTAGCACTGTGGGTTGCCAGGTTTAAATCTGCCAGAAAAAAAGAACTAGTGGTGGCTTTATGGAACATGAAGGCGCTGGTTTTCTAGAAGAAAACTTCTAGCCGACGGAGGAAGGAGTGAAAAGTCTGCAGTAAAGGCAATCCTCTTCTAATCAGTAAAAAGAAAACTTTGAAGCAAATAAGGAACACTGTTGCAACATGACACAACAGAGTTTATGGGAAATGTGGTCTTCACTTGCACTTATTGCAGTGCTATTATTTGTTGCTGCAATTATACAAAGATTTCCCCATTTTATTTTACAAAGACATAATAAAGAGCCATTTCAGCATCATTAGTTTTTCCCACATTATGTAGTGAGTGTTCTCAAAACACAACATTAACTGGCAAAGTGGGCCCTTCATAGAAAAGATAAAAAGATGATTTAAGAAAAGTGTTTCTTTAGTCGGAGGTCTTACTCTGCCAAAGACACGACCTGCTTTACTCCTGATCAGCTCCAGACTGTCAGCATTCTTCTTCTGGGGCATCAGACTGCTGCCGGTGCTACACACACACACACACACACACACACACACACACACACACACACACACACACACACACACACACACACACACACACACACACACACACACACACACACACACACACACACACACACACACACACACACACACACACACACACACACACACACACACACACACACACACACACACACACACACACACACACACACACACACACACACACACACACACACACACACACACACACACACACACACAATAACTAACTAATATGCCTGGGCTTACAGTCACCAGTTTTAAGATCTAAAATTAACTTCACAAAGCCAGACTGACAGCTGAGGTAGACAACTTCAGTGGCAGTAATATATTAATGTTTCAATTCCCTTTGACACAACATACAGTATGTAACATGCGGTTTTGACAGCAGCCCTTAGACTCGTGGGAGCTGTAGTTGTTGAATGCTAACCATTTATTTTTGTTAAAATGGCCGGATGTACAATTTTTATCAACAAGTACAGTATCCGATGTTTGATAAACATCACTTACTTGAATGAACCCAAACATTTTGAAATATAAATTTACTATATATGCACACATGGAGCTTTGTACAAACACCACTAAACAATGATTTAATCTTAAATTGTGCAGTCTTAAGAGCCTGTGCAAACTGTAATTTCTGATCACAAAAAACTAGGGCTGTCAATCGATTAAAAAAAATTAACTAATTAATTGCACAATTTGCTGTAATTAATCGCGATTAATCGCTTTTTTAAATTGAGACTGAAGCTTATAATAATGGATATTTAAATGCTAAATCACTTAACTTTGCAAATATGAAGAAAAAACCAAACAAGGAAAGGTTCTGCTAAGTTCAGTATGTTTAATATCTTTCAGAACAACAGCAGCAACAATTTGGCTTATTTAGTCCTGCTGAAGGCTGCTGGAAACGGCTAGAAACTGTCTGACTTGAGAGCAGATTTTTGTCACCGTCCCCGGCTGCTGTCGCCTGCTCTCGTCTACTTTACAGGCGAGGCGCAGTTCATCTCCAACGAGCCGAGAGTTCAGTTCATCTCCAACGAGCCGAGAGTTCAGTCGCCGGCAGGGCAGTCGGGACTCACCCGGAAATGGCGAGCGGAGTGAGGGGACTAGTCTCAAAATCTGACGAAAATCTTCTAAACTGACCTTTGTTGAGCTGAAATGAAGACAGATTCAGCAACTGCACGGCCTATTTCTCGCTTAAAATGTTTTCAGAAACATGTTTCAGTGAACTATTTTAGTACAATATGAGATCGTATTCTGAACGGCCGCCATGACTGTCTGGCTTTGGATTTCCGGAGAAAACAAACCCATGTGACGCGTTCGTCCAATCAGCTGCCGGTTTTCATTACTCGGGCAACAATACAGAGTAGCGCCGCCTGCTGTTATGTAGACGTATTACGTTTCTCAGCCGCCACATGAAGTAAACAAACACAGCTGCGTTAATTTCGTTAATTTTTTTTAACCAGTTAAATATGAAAAAATTAACGCAAAAATTAACGCGTTAATTTTCACAGCCCTACAAAAAACATAAAACACAAACTGACCTGTAGGCGTCAGAAAGTGTGATGAAAGAGAACTCTTTTGTGCTGTACAGCATCAGGTCCTCGGCCATCTTACTGAGATGGGTCAAACACAACGAAGCCCAGAACAAGAACTCCGCTAAAGAAACACACATACAAACATAAAAGAAATAATTAAAGAACACAGAAAAATGCTTTTCATTTGATTGTATGACAGCTGACTGACATGTATGGTTTGCGTACCAACAAAGTCCCTTTGGCCCGTGGCATCCATGCTGTTAAGACTGATGCCATCAAATTCCAAATCTACAGATCCAGATGTAGAGAAATTGGTGTTTCAGTTTTAAAAAATATGTTTTTAGAAATAAACAACACTGTATTAATTTGGTAATTTTTTTAGCCTGACCTTTCCGCAGCTGCTCTCTGTCGATGTCAAATGGTGTTCCAGCGATGGCACCACTGAAAACGACAAGAATCATTCTTATTAACTGGTCACGCCTGTGGGGGGATCTGCGCCAGACCTTGAGTGTGTGTTCACAGCGTACCTGCCGAGAGGTAAAACACTAACTCTTTTCTTGATTTCCTGAAGCCGGTCCACATCTCTGCTCAGAGCAACAGCATGGCTGAGGGTTGGTTTCAACCAGCGAGCAGGGAAAGAGAAAAACAAGACTGACATGAACAACACATTATCTAATATAAAAAAAATGTGGGACACATGCACTGTAGGTTTCCCTTCATAAAAAGGTCACCTTAGAATCCAATGGCTCCATCTGATTGGCTGAGCTCTCTGCATGTGGGTGTAACCAGGAAACAGGACGTCAATTTCTCTGAGTTCAGAAAGAGGTGAGAGAAGGACCTTTAGAAAAAGAAAAAAAAAAAAAATCACAGTAACAAGTGTGTGTTTTTGTGTACCAGTGTGCATCTGTCTTACGCTGCTGCCCGCTCCACCATGGTAGACATCAGCTGTAGGGCATTGCCCGTCAGGGTCGCGATGGCATCTCGCAGCCACAGCCTCATGTCAGTCACGACCTGGTCGACACAAACGCACACGGCACAGTCTCGTAATACTTTAACAGCTAGTCTTTAAATAGCAATTCAGTCACTACAGTTTAATATTGTAAAGACAAACCTGGTCGTTTCTACTCCTGCCAGTGTGCAGCTTCCCTGCAGGTGTACCAATCAGCTCCTGAAAAACAAGGCAGTAAAAGGACTACAGCACGGCTTATCACATCCATCACCCAACAGTAACAATATATTTATAGCCCAAAACTAAAGGGATGAAAATACTAAAATGACCCATGATTTCCTGGTCCACTGTTTCCCAAATGCTCCATGTGATGTCTTAAAAGACAAAGCTGGCATTGTATTGTTGTAGTTTTTCCATTATTAGCAATGTCGACAAATCACATAAAAAAGCAAAAGCAACTATGTTAGTCCATCTCTCAAAATACATAGTTGTTGTTTTTTTAAAGTAATTTCTTTAACGTAACTCAAACAGGAGTGAATAGTGCATATGTATGGGACTATTTTTAGCAGTCAAATAACACACATTTGGTGCTTTAATGAGCGTTTATGGCAGCAAGATGGTGTATATGTTATTAGTTAATAATAGTGTGTTTTTAATAGTTTTTGGACAAGGTCATGTCTATGCCACAGAGAAATAAGCTATATCAGGCTTTGGCTACACAGACAATACTCGTTAGTAGGATCAGTTCATTGATGGCTTCGGCCTTTTCCATGGGATTTGTTTGTTGAATAACAAAAATATAGAATATCACCAGACTTATTTGTAACCATGAATAAAGTTGAGTGAATGAATGCAATATATTATTATGTTAAATACAATGTAACTCACTTCTGCTAAGTAAAAAAAGTAACATTAAAAAGGTGCCATGAAATGCTGCTTTTTGGATACTTTATATAGGCCTTAGTGGTCCCCTAATACTATATACTGTAATAAGTCTTTTTTTACCCGAAATTCAGCCTTGGTGCAGAATTACAGCCACTAGAGCCAGTCCCATAATGAGCTTTCCTTAGTATGTGCCATTTCGGTGTCTGTAGCTTTAAATGCTACTGAGGAGGAGAGAGGGGGGGCAATGTGGAGGGTGGGGGTGTGGCCTTGACCAACTGCCACTTTGCTTATTTGAAAGCCATGATGTCTCTCTTTCTCATGGGTGGGCCAAATTCTCTGGGCGGGCAAAGCAGAGAAAGGGGAGGTAACCTTGCTCCTTATGACCTCATAAGGAGAAGATTCCAGATCAGCCCATCTGAGCTTTCATTTTCTCAAAGGCAGAGCAGGATACCCAGGGCTCGGTTTACACCATCGCCATTTCTAGCCACTGGGGGACCATAGGCAGGCTGGGGGAACTCATATTAATGTTAAAAAACCCGATATAGTGAAATTTTCATGCCATGGGACCTTTAAGAACAGTAAAGACAAACAAGCTCTACCTCACCTTTAGCCTGCGCTCATTGGCAGTGTGAATGTCTTCATCTCCAGGTTTAATCACAAAAACATCTTTGGACCACTCTTCAGAAATCTGGAGGATAAAAAAGGACTGTATCACCAAGTAGGCTAAATACACATACACACACACACAATGAAATAGTTCTGCTTTGCCAGCTACTTTTAAATAGTATATAAAATTTCATTATAGTTTAAAGGGATACTTCACAGATTTAGGATTAAGCTTTGTATCAGTAGAAACACAGTGGTATTTTCGAATGACCGTGTTTCCCTCCCTCATGTCCCCCTGAGACGAGATCTCTATATTGTGGGTCTGGAAAAAAAATCTTCCGATGACGGAAAACAACGATTTTTGCATCATGAGAAGATTTTTTGCCCAGTGGCAATGGACTACAGACAGTAGTAGGAGCTACTTCCGCATTTTTTCTACTTCCGCATTTTTTCAACCTGTCGTCTTTACCCGAAGCTTGTTGAAGAAAAACGAGTGTCAGCCATCTTGAAGCTTCGATAACAGGCTTCTTCTTTTCAGCAGAAAACTTTTACAACAATTATGTGCATTCAAACTTCTACACACGTGTACCACCGGGATACATTGGTACAGATTGGAGAATATGCAGGACATTTTATTACAGACGGAATACTCGACACAGTACGCGAGCTTCGCCTGCTACGGAGACCAGCACCTCAGCCTGCGGTGCCGCCTGATGCTGCTAGCCGGGTAAAGGGACCTCGACAGACAGGAGTTCGAGGCGAGCTAGGTGGAAAGCTAACGCTAGCCGGCCACCTGTTCCATCAATCCTGCTTGCAAGTGTCCACTCATTAGACAACAAACTGGACTACATCCAACTTCAACGAAACTCCCAACGCAAGTTCAGAGACTGCTGTGTTTTTATTGTTGTGGAAACATGGCTGAACAACAGTGTACCGGACTATCCAGCTACCAGGCCTGCTGCTCTGTCGCCATGTAAGACTAGTGGCGGTGGGCTGTGTTAACACGGACTGGTGCTTGAATCCAACTAACTGCTAACTGCTGGTGGAGTTTGTGACTGTTAAATGCCGACCATTCTACATTCCACGCAAATTTACGGCTGTGTTTATACTCAGTGTTTACAGCCCACCAAGCGCTAATGCTAGTATGCGTTAGCTGAACTTTACGGAGCATATAATGTGTGTGCACTAAATGTAGCCTGTTTCGTATGTCGTTTTTATATAATGTTTTTATATATTTTAAATGTGTAACACCACTTGAGCCACGGTGAAACATTGTTTTGTGTATATGGTTGAAATGATAACAAAACACACTTGAGATGAGTTGATCTCTGTCTGTAAACAGTAGGCGTGACTTGGGAGTGGACTCTAAAGCAGCGAAAGCAAGTGCATTCTGGGATTTGGTGTTTTTCATCCACATGCCCAAAAACACATTTCCTGTCTTTTCTCGGCCAAGAAGCCACCCTTTTCTAAAAACAAATTCACATTTCTACTACATAAGTGACCCAATTTAAAGATATATTTATCTTTCCAACGGTGAAATATCCCTTTAAATTCGTATCATATGGAGCAACTGAATTCTAGCCAGTACGAGCAGACGTTTTTACATCAAATTATCAACATCCTCTGTGTTTCTGTATTGGTTGCCTAATATAATTTGCATTGCCAAAGCAAAACATCATGGTAGGGCACCCTGAAAGCTGTGTGAGTGAAAGACTTGCTGAAGCTGTCTGGCAGCTGACATCTGTCACATGATGATAGTATTGTTCACCACAAACTCAGCATAATACAGAGAGGAATTCTGCGCCTTGGCACATTTTCAGCTGTCATCTATTAACCTACATCTACACTAAAGGGCAAATAGTGATACAAATACCCACAAAGCAGCAGGAGTGTTTTTCCTTGCATGTTAGTGTGAGAAAACTGTGGTCAGAAAGTTAATAATCATACAGCAGTCGTTTGCAGAAACATGTACGCTTGGACTTTTGATGTGGTGTCTATTTACCATGAGTGCAGCTCTGTGTGTGTGTGTGTGTGTGTGTGTGTGTGTGTGTGTGTGTGTGTGTGTGTTCACCTGATCCAGCCCGTGTAAAATCTGGTTCATCTCATCCGTGGTGACCAGCTTTGCCTTCTCCAGAGCTTTCACGTAAGCCTTGCTCCCCCGTATGTCAGCATCCCACATCCTCTGGTCATAAGCGATGGATGCGTTGAACTTCTCCATGATGGGATCAGTGTCTCCCACGAAACGACCTCCCCAAAGTTTACTTCCCTAATGGGCAGCAGAGACAAAGGGGCAATAATGTGTTTACATTAACGTTAGCTACAACACAATTAGCAGACATAAAACAGTATTGACCGTTAGATTGGTTTACAGTTTTAGAAGTGTGAGCCCCGTTTGACAGCTTTCTTTAGCGTCCAGCTGGGTACTAAAACAACAACAACACATGGAACCCGGTGGTCGGGTTTCCTCAAACTACACGTTAACCTTACCTCCGTGTTAGCCATGTTTGTCGCCGATGGATGTCTATAGTGGGTTTGTCAGAGGTAATGCTTTAGCTGAGTGGATGTTGAATACTGACAAAACACAACACCGAAGCTTCTGGTCGTGAAGCACGAGCGAGGCAATTTATACTAAAGCTGTGTGTATCACTTTAAAAGACGTCACCGAAGACGTTCGACGCTTCACTAAGGAAGGAATAACGGCGGGGAAAAGGAAAACTACCGTCGTGCTCACCGTGCTCACCCCTCAACCAAAGATCTCCTAAGAGAACACAACAAACATAAGCCTCACACTACCAGGGTGTAAGTTGGTTTGTCAACTGCTAAAAAAAACATAAAGAAGAAGAAGACAAGAGGAAGAACCGCTCAAACAGTCGCGGTAAGTTGTGGTAAATAAGTTCAAGCTAAATATACTGCTACTTCTCGTTCTCGAACTGGTTGTTTGATGAAATAACAAATAAGTGCACAAACCTGTTGTTGAACAATCGAAAAAATGCATTGTTCAGCAACAGGTTTGTGAACTTATTTTCTTGCTGGAACACATAGCTAGCTAACTCCTAGCCTGCAGCCGAACTTAGCCCCGCCCACAACATTCGAGGTCGGCAAGTTCGCATATTGACCGATGATTCTGACCATAGACAGTATATAAGAGATTCTGACTAGAATCTGAGTTTGACGATGTCAGGCTACAGTTATAGCTATCTCCCATTTACAGTGCCACAAAACGAAACTGAAACAATCAAACGTTAAGCAAATTCTCATCTCCATAAATCATGCCACATCCTAGTATGGACGGAAAGAGTGATGGCCACCTTACATTTGTTTTATTGTTGTTATGTTGTGAAGTGAATCACAATAAATGTCATATTGCATATGCATACATAACAGTGGCGATTTCTTTAAGACTGCAAGGGAAGCTCAGCTTCCCCTAAAATGTCTAAAATTTAAATGGTCAAATATGTACTATTGTGTTAACATTTTATTGACTAAAATGCGTTAGAATACGTTAATCTCGAAGACGAGTTGGTTCAGAATTGGCTGACTCGATTTCCTTCTCATACATTCCCGTAGCGTCTCAGTGCATTTCCCCGTTGAAGCCTAGCGTCCGTTGACTTCAATGGGGCTGCTTCGAGCAGTTTTTTTCATTGGATAAATGCTGGCCTGGACGCTGGGCTTCTGCGTGATGATTGGAGGGTCTGTCGAAGGACTGTATCTCCTTTTGATTGACAGCGATTTTGTACTATAAAAAGTCGCCGAAGCTGTTCAACTTCAAGCAGAGCTCAGCTCAGTCCCATCGCGGATTTTACAAGTCTAGTTGAAAGACGAACTGCTGCAACCTGTTTCTTGGTATTTGCCTGGCGAAATTGCTAGCCAATTTTCATCATACATTTCATACAATTATAATCCACATTCCTTGTTTCAGTTTAACCTAATTCCCACATTTCCTCCTTCGAGTTTAATATCGTTTTGTTAGATCGTTTGTTCATTCATTCATTCATTCATACAGTAGGCTAGGCTAGTGTTGTAGGGGTGAGCTAGCCAGCTAGCAAACTGCACACGATGGCAGACAATGCTAATATTGTCAACCTGATTTTGGCGAAGCCATTTGAAAGTCTTCCTTATGAGGAGAAACTTAGAATTAAACAGAAGGGCAGATCAACACTTAAGATTGATTTAGTGCAAAAGACAGGGCAAAGTAACAGGTCTGTTCAGCTCTCCTGGTATGACAAAGTTAGCTGGCTGTGCTGTGACAAAGAAAATGTACTGCTGGCCATTCCTCTTGATGAAACCTTCCCATGGATATTATAAATTATTATAATAATTTATATTATTATTTATTATTATTATATAATTAAATTATTGCATTACTATTATTTATATATATATATATATATATATATATATATATATATATATATATTAACATAAATAAATGGACAATTTGTATGATGTAGGCCAAAAATGAGCTTCCCCTCTTTGAATGACCAGCAGCCGCCACTGATGCACAAATAATCCCATGAGTACTGTAAGTCTTTAGAAATTAATTATATTTCTTTGCCTTTTCCTGAAATTAAGATTTGTTTCAGCATTGGTAAAATTCAGCTGGAAACATCACATTAAAAAATGACTGAAATGAATGGACCAATGGACAAAGTTGTCAAGGTACAGATTTTCTCCTGTGTCTACTGATTTGTGGTTTGACAATTTAATTCTGTAATACATTTCTAAGGATTGGCTCCAGCACCCAGAAACACCCTGGTAAAACAGGTATTGCAGATGGATTTAAGAGTCTTTTTTTTTTTTTTTTTTTTTTGAATAAATTCTTTTACTGTATTTAAATGAAATGAGACTTACTTGTGTTTTTATTCCCAAGAAGAGGAGCCACATGCAACCCATTCTTTCGAGTGGTGTTGGGGTGACAAGAAACCTACAACTTGGGCCTGCAATAAAGCAGGAACTATTGAGGACGTACTGAAGAGAAGTCAAAAGTTTAAAGACATTGCAGGAAAGAACCAAAACTAAGAGCTTGTTATTATAAAAGATGGGAAACTTAGAAGTTCACACTTTCCATGCAGCTTAATTAAAAATGAAACACTGACTGTCAAGTATGTCAAAGCTGTAGACAAGCCAGAGCAACTGGTTAGTGGCTCTCATCATCACCAAAGAAAGGGCCCATCTGACGAGCTTGTGGTGTTTAATTTACAGACACAGTGAGGTAAAAATGTGGCGAATATCATCACCCAGTACTACAAACAACCCCCTTTTTAAATGTTGTGAAATTACTGTTTATGCATACAAAGGCGAAAAAGTAAGGCACGCTCTGAAAAGAGATGATCGTTTCCTGAATACCGTATTCAAAAAGAACTGTGCGCTTTCTCAGAAAGTCACTGAAAAAGTCACTGAAATGTCCAGTCTTGTTGATGATCTTGATGGTAAAACCTTTCAGATCATACTGTTAAATAAGTCTGATCCACCATTAAGTCAGCCTGACAGTCTTGATGATGCTTCCATGATGCAAAATGAATCTCAGAGGTCTGACTCTGATGTAAACCAAGGTCCTCCACAGCAGTCAACCACAACTAAGTCCTTGAATGACAGCAAGACGTGAAAAAAGATGAAAGTAACAGACCGGCTCTAATGTACGAGTCTTGTTTTTACTTTGGCTCGTCTGGCTCTCCTGTCTTTAATGAGCACTGTAATGTTGTTGCAATGCATTCAGGTGGATATGCCTACCGCAACGCAAGGGGGGAGAGCCAGAGTGTCATAGAGTATGGCTATCCTTTGTCCATCATTATCGAACACATCATTGTCCAAATGGTGGAAAGGAGGTTTGATGTGTTGAAGGAATACCTGGCTTGCAACTATGCATACCACCGAAACGTGATTACCAATTTGAAGAAACTGGTTGAGAGCAGAAATCTAACAGCATTTAAAAGTGCACTCAGCAATTCAGTGGTCACAAGTGACGAGAGTTTGAAGGCATTCTTTGAATTCTTTAGCCTCGTGAGACCGTCCTGATCTCGCGAGCTCCAGTTTTCCACTCGCAGATCAGTCTGGCATCTTGAGGCAGAGAAAATTTGGAGCCGTTAGCCAAACGACCGGGCCAATCAGCGTTGGTTTTGAGGTGGGTTAGGTGGTGATTGACAGATGGTTTATCCAATCAGCTAACCAGTATTATCAGACAGCGGTAGCCCTAATTCTGTTAGCCGCTCGCTAATGCTTTTTTCTCTTGGATCCTTCTTTTGGAATATGGTACGGAAACCTGAAATGGTGCTTTTTATTCCTAAATTCTCGTTACACAAACGGCAAATATCCTTTACCGACATGTTGCTTGCATGCTGAGCTAACGAGCTATGCTTTGCCTGCAGCAGCAGGGGCGGGCTTGTGGTTGTATATTCATACACTTCGTGGATCTGATTGGTTGATTTGGCCCGTCTATCACCAGCATAGGTGATAGACAGATAGTTCAGCTAACCAGCTATCCGCCCCTTCCCAAAAGTTCTCCAACGGAAAGTTCCCAGATGGATATGCCGAGCAAATGCAAAGCAATCCATCTGGCGGAGTCAGGTTATGAATTCTTCTCTCAGAGAGACGAACCTGTCCCAATGGACACTGAAGCATACTGAGCCTATACACAGATAGTTACAGAGCTAACTGCTACAAAAGATACAGAGAGCCGTTTGGGCAGTGAGCTACAAAGTCTGTCATGTCTGTTTTCATATATCAGGAAACTTTGGTTGTTAAGTATACATCCGATTTCTTTTTTTATTTTCTTTTAAATGCAAATATTGATATAAGCCTCAAAGATTTCAAGAAAATCACCTGTTAGATGTGGATTTCATCTTATTTTTGTAAGAAATGTATTACATAAAAAAAACAATCATACTATTTTGGATATTGTAATCTGTCATATTTTCATTGTGTTGATACCACTGTCTTTGGAATGTCTGGTGGATCTTACCTGGTTAAATTGATTGGTCTTTTTTTATTTTTTTTTTTATTTTAGCAAATAAATGATTTTATATACTGTGTGTATATATAGCTAATAACGTGTTTTATTTCATATTTGGATTTTGATTGTGTTTTGTTATGTTTCCTTTGTTCTCATTGACAGCAGACATGTATAAATGAGAGGTGAAAGGTTAAATTCTGAGTTCAACTGAGTGATAATCTGTCACTGTTTAACTGAGTTTGATAGTAGCGATAAATGGACAAGAGTGGCCCTGACTGGACATCATTTTACGTACAGCATCATTAACTCTATTGTTACAGAGGAATGTTCTTTGATTTGTGAATAAATTTCACACCCTGAATTGCAGGATTTCTTTATTTGGTTTTGTGCATCAAATATTTATTATTAAACTACTTTTTTCTACTTGCTGGACTAGCCCCATTTATTCTCCGAGAGCCAGTTCCTGGTTTGTGCTTTTCTGCAGTGAGTCATCAGCTGGAGGTATTTTGACAGTTTGATGCTTCTTCATTTGGATCTAGCTTCCACAATGTGCTTGTCATGTCTTCACTGGAGTCCACATTAATGAATAAACACAATTTTTATTTTTAAATCAGAGTAGCCTGTATAACAAGAAGAAGGCAGCACAAATCAAACATAACAGTGAAGTGGTAGACTGATTTTGCAAATAAAAAAAAAGTAAAGTGAATGAGCAGTACAATAAGTACTTTTTAATCTTTTCCCTGATAAAAAATAAAATAAATAGGCGGCTTGATGCAGACCGGAACGTTTATGTGTGTGAAAGAAGTGATAGGATCGATAGTAGTGGGGGTGGTTGTGCTACTTTTATTAAGGTGGGGGTTCCCTACAGAGTTTTAGGTAAAGGTGAAGGCTTAGAGTATTTAGTTACTGAGGTTTGGTGTGATAATGGTAGTTTAAATATTGTAAATTTTTATAATCCCTGTAAAAGACTTGATATTGATGCACTGGAGCAGGTTGAAGGGCAAGAAAGTGGCAAAGTAATATGGTTAGGAGATTTTAACGCACATAGTTCTCTGTGGGGAGGGGATAGAACGGATCATAATGGTTTGGTTTTAGAAGAACTTATGGATAGGAAAGGGTTGGTTTGTTTAAATGATGGGTCACCTACTCGTATTGGGGTGAACGTGCAGTCTGTATTGGATCTGACTTTGGTTTCTCAGTCCCTTGCAGATCAAATAATATGGGAAGTTTCTAGTGCGACAACGATTGGAAGTGACCATTATCCGATTTTATGTAGGATGGGTAATATTAGCTGCAATGTAAATCAGAGTTTCTCTGAAAGATGGAATTTTAATAAAGCTGATTGGATAATGTTTACAGTTTTAAGTGATAGGAATATGGGTCAGGTTGAGGTGATAGATGATGTAGATGAATTTGCAGAAAATATTAGTGTAGCTATGGTGGAAGCTGCAAGAGCTTCTATTGCCGAGTCGAGGCCGGGAAGTACGAGGCGGAAATTGGTACCATGGTGGACAAGTGACTGCACTCAAGCAATAAGCAGTAGGAATAAAGCGTTTAAAGAGTTTAAAAATAGTTTAAGCTTTCAAAAGTATATGGATTATAAAAGAGAGCAGGCTAAGGTGAGGAAAGTAATTAGGAAAGTAAAAAGAATTACTGGATAAAGTATTGTAATACTATAGGACGACAAACCTCTTTAAATGATGTGTGGAGAGTTGTTAAAAAAAAAATGAGTGGGGTGCGGCAATCTTGGAGTTATCCAGTCCTTAAGAATGGTGAGACTATGGCAGTGGAGGATGGAGATAAAGCAGCATTAATGGTCAAAGATATAGCAAATGTTCATAGTAGTTTTAACTTAACTGAAGATGAAAGACATAAAAGAGAGGCAACAAAAGACAGTACCAATATCTTTTAGAAAATGTAGAGGATCGAGATGATAGTTTGAATGCGAGTTTTTCGCTAGGTGAACTAAAGAAGGCTGTGAGCAAGGCGAAGGTAACAGCTACGGGAAAAGATCGAATAAGTTATGCAATGTTGAAGCATCTCGGTAACGAAGCTCTTCATACTATACTGGAGTTAATCAATAAAGTATGGGAACAAGGAAAAATTCCAAAGAGCTGGAAGATGGCTGTTATTATTCCAATTAGAAAGCCAGGAAAGATCCTACTATGACTTCTAACTATAGACCAATTGCTTTGTCATCCCACCTAGGTAAGATAATGGAGAGAATGATTGTGGAGAGACTGACTTTTTTTGTTGAGTCTCGAAATTTGATAACGTCGTTCCAAAGCGGCTTCAGGAAAGGAAGATCAATTATGGATCCGGTTATTAAATTGGAGAGTGATATAAGAAAGGCCCAAGTATGTAAAGAAGTAGTAGCTGCTATATTTTTTGATATGGAAAAAGCGTATGATATGCTTTGGAAGGATGGTGTGTTAATTAAAATCCGAAGGCTTGGAATAGACGGGAAAATGTATTGCTGGATTAAGGATTTTTTTTGAGCAATAGGCAAATTCAGGTGAGGATAAATAGTAGCTTCTCTGATTGTGTTTTTGTGGAAAATGGTGTACCCCAAGGAAGTGTTATCTCACCAATTTTGTTCTCTATTATGATAAATGATATATATGATACACTTGATTATGATATAGGAAAATCATTGTTTGCAGATGATGGCGCTCTCTGGAAAAGGGGTAAAAATGTTCAATTCATTGTTAGAAAATTGCAGAATGCTATCGACTGTGTAGAAGAATGGGCTGGGAAATGGGGATTCAGGTTCTCTGTTGAGAAAACCAAGGTAGTGTTTTTCTCGTTTAAAAAAAAAAAAAAATTGAAGAAAGGTTTACGTTGAAATTGTATGGTAGAGATTTAGAAAGAGTAAAATGTGTGAGATTTTTAGGTATGCTTTTTGATTCCAAGCTTACCTGGCATAATCATGTGGAAAAGGTAGTTAGCAAGTGTAAAAAAAGTAATTAATATAATTAGATGCTTGTGCAATAAGGAGTGGGGAGCAGATATGACTTCAATGAAAAGATTTTATGTGGGATTAATTAGATCCATTGTTGATTTCGGTGCGTGGCTTATGGGTCTGCTGCAAAATCTGAATTAAAGAAGCTTGATGTTATTCAGGGTTCAGCCCTCCGGATATGTTCAGGAGCAATGAGAACCTCCCCTATCAGCGCTCCAGGTTGAAGTAGGGGAAATGCCATTTGATTTGAGACGACTGCAAATGTCACTATCATATTTTGTTCATCTAAAAGGGCATGTGGAAGACCATCCAACTAAAAGTGTCCTCATATCAACATGGGAGCAGGCAAAAAGTAAAAGAGAGACGTTTAGTGCAAGTATACATGAAAAGGTAAAGCAAGCGGCTGTAGAACATTTTGAATTTGGTCCATCTGTAGTCTATCCACCGCATCCACCGTGGCTGCTACCGGTTCCAGATGCTGATATAACTTTGCATGAAAAGATAAAAAACTATAAGGGGGATAGTGGACAAATGGCTATGAGGTATGTGGATAACTATTATGGGTATGTGCAAATTTTTACTGATGGGTCAAAGCAACCAGATACAGGGAAAGTGGCAATTGCATATGTGATACCAGAGTTTGATATTAAGTTTTCTGCAAGAGTTTCGGATCATTTATCAGTGTTTTCAGCAGAGTTGATAGCTATTGTGATGGCCTTGCAGTGGGTAGAGCAAAGTAAACCGATAAGAGTAGCTATATGCTCAGACTCGTTGTCAGCCTTAGAAAATTTTAAATCAGGTAACTCATGTGAAAGGTCTGATATTGTATGTGAGATATTGACGTTGCTGCATAGTATTCAAAATTGTGGGACGCATGTAAAGTTTATTTGGGTTCCGGCTCATGTAGGCATGGTTGGTAATGAGTTGGCAGACAAGTTTGCTAAACAGGCTTTGAAAGCGACAAATGTATCTATTCAGTGTAAAATATCAAAATCAGACGCTAAGTCAATGATTAAAAAACATGTTAAAAAGTTGTGGCAAGATAAATGGGACAGGGAAGTTAAAGGGAGGGATTTTTACAGTGTAAATCCTGAGGTGGGTCAGGGTCGTTTAGTACTAAGGTGTCGAAAAGAAGAGGGAATTTATACAAGAATGAGACTAGGGCATACTAGACTAAACAAAACATTACAGTTAATAGGAAAACATAATACAGGAAATTGCGAGATTTGTAATGTGCCAGAGACAGTGGAACACGTCTTTATGATGTGTAGGAAATTTAAAAGAGAAAGGGTTTTTATGAAAAGGAAAATAGAGGGCAGTGGAGAAAGTTTTATCCTTAGAGATCTTTTGTCTAAGGGCTCTGATCACAGAGTAATAAAGTATATGCTTGAATTTTTAAAGAACACTGGACTCATTGACAGAATATAGGGTTGTTTTTTTTTTTTTTTTTTTTTTTTTTTTGTAGCTTGCAGGCTACAGTATTTTTCAAGGATGTAAGCCATAGTGATGATCATGCACAATTTATCTGGAGGGTGGCGGTAGTGCGCTAAGTTAGTCCGCATCCGCCGTTAAACAAGCAACTGAAGAAGAAGAAGACCGGAACGTTTGACCCTGTTTACATTTTCTACACGGGCACTATTCCAACGGACCAAAGCTGCCAAATTGCCTGGTGAAATGGAAGTGTAAGAATATTTTTATTGATTTATTAAAATTCAGAATTGTGTACAGTGACTTTGTTAATGGGCAGCTGTATATTGTTAATTTTAACTGTAGCCAAATATTGTGGTTAAAGGTACAACAGCCACGTCTTTATCGCAGTTTCCGGTTGATGTGTGGCTCGAGCTGTAGGAACGACTAATACTGTAGAGACAACTGGTTTTAGACACATTTTCAGGTCTCTCTGATTGCAGTTAAAAAACACTAAATTGTAATCCGTTTTTAAAAAAGACAATTAAGATCCATTCTAACGGTGAACAAGCCAGCTAAAACGTTAGCACACTGATCCAGGCAACACTGGAGCATTAGCTTTAGTCAACGTTACATCGTGTCTTTGTGTTGGTGGATTTGTGTTTTGATTATGCACTTGGTTTGCTTGTAGGAACTCTTGTTTGACAAGTATCTACAAGCTGACTCCATTTGTAAACAAAAAACAGAAACCGTTTTCAGGGCGTTTAATTTTGGCTTACTCCCGTCAAAACAGGATTTAATTTTTTTTTCACCCATCCAGCACCCGTAATCAAAATAATCTAAGATCAAAGGTCCACTATCCATCTTTCAGAGCTTTTAGTCATATCTCAGTCTTTATTCATCAACTAGTGAAGACAGACCCAGGTAAAAGCTCCAAAAGCTAGTAAATTGCCTTTTGATTTTAGATGATTTGGTAGGCTACCATATACAGTTTGCAAAGGTCAAAACGGAACTTGTGCTTAAACATTACTTATTTTTTTCTTTTCAGGAAAAACGCTAACGCTGCTATGCTCAGTAACTATGAGGTAATCCTACACAATCTGGACTTTGGTCATAACATCTACATCTTATAATTTATTCCCTGTTCTATATTGTTCTTATTCTTATTCATTCAGTTAATATTTCATAGTCATAGTTACTATTTAATAATAATTACTGCACTGTTCAATCCCTGCACTGTTCACTTTTACACTACCACCATTGCACACACTCTACCATAGCACCTTATCATGGTCATTGCATTTCTGTGAGTGATTTTTATTTTTATTCTTATGTATAGTATGTGTGATATATGCATGTATGTGTGTTTGTTGTGTTATGGTTGTCTAAGCTACTGGATGCCTAAAATTTTCTTCGGGATGAATAAAGTATCTATGTGTTACGTCTCACTGTTTTACATTAAATCATTTGTAGTGTCCAGAGATGAAAATAATTTTGTGTTGCTTCAGATTTGTCTGTCTGTGTGGTTTCTCAGGTGTTCAAACTCCTGACCGACCTGAAGGAACAGAGGAAGGACAGCGGGAAGAGCAAACACAGCACCGGGCAGCAGAACCTCAACACCATCATGTATGAGGTTGGCACGCATCCTCTTTCTCTAGTCACTGATTTAAACATACTCTGTGTGCCTGTTGTGCCATATTTATACTTTTGCAACAGCGTGCCCACAGTTTCCTCTTCTTTTCTCCACAGACGCTGAAGTACCTGTCAAAGACGCCCTGCAGCAGGCAGACTCCAGAGATCGTCAAAGAGTTCCTGACCACCATGATGCCTCACAAACTCACAAAGTCAGTGAGATCTTAAAAGGGCATACATGTTATCATTCATGTTTTACATTTTTTATTTATGGATCACTTAAGATGCACAATCCTTGTATAGATCAAATATAATATATGTATGTACTTTTCAGTACAATATATACTCATTTATATTTTTTCCCTCATCAGGGCAGAAAAACTGCAGCTATTGAACCACCGGCCACAGACAGCAGTGGAAATTCAGCTAGTAAGTGTTTTACTTAATTGTCACCAATTACTTGGTCTATATCCTTGACGTTCCACTTCCGGGATTGCTTCCTTGCCGACGGAAATTCGCTCAATAAGGCCAGATATCTGTTGTGTTGGGCTTCCTTTGTGTTTGCATTTTAAACTCCGGTCGATTTCTGAGGACTATGGTTAACCTTTTCTCAGATCTCTGCAGGATAAGTCCAGACAGCTAGCTAGACTATCTGTCCAATCTGAGTTTTCTGTTGCACGACTAAAACAACTTTTGAACGTAGACATGTTCCATCAAAGTCTATTTTGCAGCGGCACCGCAGCTTTTCCCGGTGCCTGGCTAGCACCGCCCAAGACGATTGTGATTTGGTTTTAAGAAATGCCAATAAACCAGATCACGTTTTTATTCCCATCCCGGAATGCTGTCTGGACTAGCCAGACAATCCTCCGCAGCGCCGCGGTGGAGGAAGGTCTGGCAAAGCGAGACTACCGCAATTACGATACATGTTACCATGCCTCTCTCTATGCAGTGGGTGACATGTTCCTTCATTCCGATGAACATGTGAACTGCAGTTTGCTTTGAGTCAGTGCCACATACACATCTGCTGGAAAGAATCAATTGAGGACCAAATGTGTATTCATTCGCAGGTGAAAATAGTCCCCAACAAACGCTCTATTTACTCCTGTTTGAGTAACTAGAAAACTAGAATGCCCAGCTGTTAGCATTAAAAAAGAAACTATATGTTTGTGACCTGTTCTAAGATTTCAGTCCTCAACAGGAATAATTTGGCTTGGGGCTGAGGGCCACTGACACATCCCATTATAGAAGGGAAATCACTGTTAAAGTCACTCATTGGTGGGACATTTGAAACGTGTCAGTGATGCTCTTGTGGAGATGCACCTCACTGTAGAACATGACATGTACTGCTTATACACCCAGGCCATATAGTATTTGGGGGTTTTCAGATATCCAATCCATCACCAGGAGCATCAAGTAACTGTAGTTAGTTAGTTAGTTAGTTAGTTAGTTAGTTAGTTATATTTTATTTCTGTGTCATGCCAAACATCTTGGCCCATCCCACATGGGATTACAAGACACCACAAATTCACTTATTCAACCAACATCTTCCCGTTGCATATACAAATCCTTCTAACAAATACATGAATACAAATATATAGACATACACATACATACATGTATATACACGTACACACATACCACACACAAACAACTAGTTCTCATCTACACTCGATAAAGAGCTTTTTTCCTCTTCTCCCAGGCTTTATCTAAATAATTAGCCAATCTATATGTTTCATATGTGAACAGCCATCTCAATCTTTGGGCATCATCCATATTTACCAAATCAATCTCTGCTTTTATCCTACAAAACAAAAAATCACGCTGCTCACAATAAAAAGGACAATAGAAAACAAAATGGAACTCATTTTTTACATCATTCAAACAGCACATAGGACAGATACGTTTTTCCTCTTCTACATTAACATATCGTCCTGTTTCAATAGTCAAAGGCAAAACACCAGATCTCACTTGAGCACATAAGGATCTTTGCCTTTTTGACAAATTATATACAACATAATTCTCAGTGCCATATTCTGGTTTTATCATTACAAAAATACGCAATTTTGGCTTAGCCCATATATCATATGGTAGTAGTGGATATGCAAAAGTAAAATGTCCCTGCAGCATTCTGGACTCACTCTGAAGCAAAGCATATTAAAGTTACATTATTCCTGAGAATTAAAAAAAATTAAGTTTCTGTTTTTAGTTACCTTCACTACCTTCTTGCTGTCATTTAAATCTGCCAACACCCAGAGTTACAAAACCATGCACTTAAGACTATTATACCGTAAGTTAGTAAATAGCATTACCATAGCAAAATGTTTGAGTACTAAATAAGGTGACTTTTGGTGATTTGTGAGTATTATGTTGTCAGAAATACATGTCAAAGCAATGGATGGTCTAAGATAAATAATGTGTTGAACAATAAAGCATAGAACATTTTCTAGAAGACCCACAAAATAAAAATACAAACCCGGAAATGTGTATAACATGTCCTCTTCAAGGACTTCTACTACAATTCCATGACAACTGGCAAGTTCATCTGCTCAAAAAAATGTTTGCTACTAATGGAGCTTGAGGTGAGATTGTCTTGACGAGTTTATGTGTGTCGCATCTTATATATTAAATAAGGCATAGAAATTCATCAGAACAAAGTTTGAAACGTGCAATAAAATGGAACGTAAAATGAGTTGGTGTTTCGATCATTTGTAATAACAGACACTTAATGTTCTGTTTGTGTTCAGATGGTGGAGGAGAGTGAAGAGCGGTTATCAGAGGAGCAGATTGAGGAGCTCATCCACACGGTCGCAGACATCCTACCTGGTGACCCGGAGCAGGAGAACGCAGCTCCAGCAGATGCAGAAATGGATGAAGCAGTTGAACAGTCATGACAAAGTGACAGGCCATAAATGACCCATGGGTGGAGAACTGGAGTGAAGGCTAAAATGATTACAGAACTGGACTGGTTGCTTTTACTTGCCCCATTTTGCATCACTGTTTGAACTGAACAGCATGCTGACAGAAAGGATGCACAATGGCTGCCTGGCTTTGGCTAAAAGGACCTCATCACATTTAAAAATGCCTCATTAAATGACTCACGTTAAGAGATGTCACAGATGTCTTGTTTTGCATCTGACTGGTCTAATTTGTATTTCACATCAGATCATGTTTATGTGGAGACAGTCTGCTATTAACCTGGTATATTTTTGCTTTCTGACTCAATGTTATTTGTCAGTTTCTACTGTGGTGCATAGAAATAAGGGTTTTTGCTGCTATATGATTTCCCAAGCTGTAATATAAGTCAGTCATGCAATTAAACTTTGGTACAGCACTAACATAAGGCCAGACAGTATTATTAGAGCGAGGCTATGTAATAACAATGAGATGAGACCGTATGGAACAAGAGTTGATTGTTGTCTTTTATTCAAGGGTAGAGAGATGCAATCTTGTTTAAAACATGCTGATGTTTTCCTTCTGTAACAAAATGAAACATAACAGCTGACGTATGTCTGCGGCTTTGTGTCACTTTGAAGGACATGGTCAGCGAGCAGGGAAGTTAACGCCACAACATTTGCTTTCATTTGAATGGTGATTTGCATATAAGGGCATGTATGATAGGAACCTCGCTTTCACATGTGGTGCAACATCACAGACTGTGAAGAGCTGGTGCTAAATTAGGACTTTAAACTAATTTCACAGTCAAACAATTGTGGTGTCAACTTTGACGTATCCTTTCTCTGCCTCATCCTGCAGGTCTGTGAATGCAACTCAACAGGAGAAATGCACCTGTGGAATGCCATACACACAACACGTTAGTCATTCTACTTGCTGTAAATTTAGTCATTTTAGGAGTTTCTTACGTTTTGTGTAAGGTGGTTAATCATCCTGAAAATAATATTGTAGTTGTGTAGTTCAGCACACACAATCTTTCACAGAGCTAGGTTTTTGTAACAACTCCTATATTACACAGGATATAAACTGCTGACTTCTACATAAACCCACACATTCTTCAACTACTGGCTCTTCATCAGCTTATGTTTTCTGTGTTGGGATGTTTTGATGTATCAGAGGAAGTATGTACTGTTTAGACTGTACTCATGTTCTTTTTGGTTTTGAGCTTCCTGTTAGTGTATCGCATCAGTTTCCTGTGCTTAGGTTAAGTGAATGTCATGAGTTGAGCTTGGAAGTGAACACATAATGGACATTTTCAGAAACTGTAGATGTCCAGTGCCTCCCAATCTGACAAATTAGAGAGATTATAAACGGTATAATGTACTAACTATATCTACATATCCATACATATAGAAAGACATGTATTCTTGCACAAAACTGCTAAATTACATAAAAACATTTCATGTGACCTAATTAGCATCCAGAGAGAGTCCTCAATCTTAGTATACTAGATGGGTGACTGACTTAGTGTGAGGAAAAGTAAAGCAGACAAGTGCTGCTGTGAAATAACAGTGTAGTATAGTTTTGTAGCTCCAGGTCTGACCAAGCAACTTTTAAGATGCCTTTTTGTGCTGTGGTAACGTGATAATCAGGCATCAGTGCCTACTTAACACATAGGCCTATATATTAAAAATCAGTGAATACATAGAAATGGAAATTAGACTTTGTTGCAGTCCCAGATCTTGTTGTCTCCTTTTTCCAAGGATGAATACTCAACCAGTAAAAGCAACTGCCCAGGAACCCACAAAAAACCTCTCAGTTTACTATGTGTATTAAGTGGTATGTGCTATTGTGTTTAAGTTATGCATTTAAAATCTGTTTGAACATATGCACCACTAAAGCAATTTATTTCATTGATTATTGATGCATCACATTAATTAATTACATCAATTATTCATTAATGTCAGTGTTTAATGTGTTTTATTTATGGTCCTTAGACAGGCTTACCAGTGTAATTTAGTCGCATTCGGTCCTCCACAGGGGCCACAATGTATCATAAAGATCCATGTCATACTAAAAGAGTCACTGAAATGGGTTTTACTAATGAAAAGGTGGGTAAATGAAATGAGGCGGATTTAACATCAACTAAATCCCACACTGTGATTAGATTTCCCTTGTGGGCTTTTACTGAGAGCACACGAATCGATGAGGTAAAGTAATTTGAGCCCTTTGAGTGCGAAGAAAAAAGAAACTAGGGTAGTATACAGTCTATGGTTGTTACTGCGGAATTGCCCTTTAGCATCTCCACCAATTAGGATCCCCCAAGCAGATGTGTTTTAGTATTCAGAACGTTCATCGACCAATCACGGCTCGGCTCTCTCTGCGTGGCTGCGCTCGACTCGTGTCCAAGGGATTTTTTTTTTTCCACCTTCAACGGTAAAAACAGCTTGACTTCTCACGGTGCAAAGTTAACATCGCCAACCAGTAGCGGAACGTTGCGTAATGATGTGTCTTTTAAAATAGTAAATAGCGTTGTGACCTCCGCCGACAGACTTCCCACACAAGAGAAAACACCGATGTGGATAGAGAGAGGAGCTGCTGATTTCAGCGGTTTGGATCAAGGTTCATGCTTTTTTCTTCGGATTTCGACAGTTTCACAGACGCTGGTGAGTGAACACCATTTTTAATGGATCTGATATATTTACGACGCGTGTTAGCTACCTACAGACAGCTAAATGAGTGTATGTACTACTAGGTAAAGATGGTTTATAATAACCCGCTTTTCTGGCGGTTATGGTGAGCTGTAGCCTAGGTGGCCGCTGGTCTGTCACTGTATGTTTGACTGATAGCAGGTCATTCACCTGGTGGCTGCCTGCCTTGGGTGCATTTTTTCATACAAGTTGCATCATCAAGTCGGGCCAGATGTTGAGCCAGATGCTGGGCCTTGGCTTTGCAGCCGTGGAATAATCATGATCCTACACACACAACGTTGACAGCGGCGATAGCTTTGACCTTATTTCCACCCATATGTACCTGGTTCGCCACATATTTTGTGCAACGCGGCAAAAAAGAGAGAAACGAAAGGCATTTACATTTTTACCACAGAGAGGGAGTTATTACAGCATTGAGAGAGCAAGAATGGTTCATACAAAAGTACTGAAAAGGGGCAAAATATGAAGACAATAATTCAATGGAAGGCATTAAAGAACAACAATGGACATATTCTTGACAGCAATGCATAAGCCAGAGTAAAGGCAACATGTAGAAGTTGCTCTCCCTCTCAGACTTTCCCTTCAGCAGGAAGTCAGTGCTCCCCACGGTGAGGAACAAGAAGGCTTCAGAGACCTGCACCTGGATCATCATCACAAACACTGGGCAGCAAAGAAAGGCAGCCATTCTTGATGGTGAAGCAGCTGCAATTGAACATGTAGCCTCTTATTATTTTTGTTGTTATTAACTATTATCTATTATGTTACATTGACCTTTTTAGAGGAATGAAAACAGAAGGTTTTATTTTTGTTGAACAAACTATATTAAAATATATATATAATTATAATAACTTGACACCATTTTTTTAATGGTAGGAAGTATGTGTAAAAAGTGTCCCTTAAAAAAAAAATTCAATACCATAGATGAGCAAAATTAAACCTTATGATAACTGTCATACGACGGTATACAGTGAAACCAGTATACTGCTGCAACCCTATGTACACTTAAAACTACTTGAGAGTCAAAATATCAGTAGGGGGCATTCAAGGAAACAGCTCTAAGAATGCACAGTATATTAACGCATTAGGCCCAGTTCAGGGTAAATGTAGGGGGTGTTCTCCCTGTCAGACTTTCCCTTTGGCAGAAAGTCAGTGTTCCTTCCTGTGAAGAGGCTTTGGGTCTCCTGACAACCTTCTGCTCAAATATGTCAGTTTGCTGCTGTCTTTCTCGCCAGCCACTGACTGTGATCACAGGTCACTGTTTTATGCTTATTGTAGACCTTTTGGCTTGTTGCTGGCTCAGATCAGTGAACAGTTGCCTTTCAAGGTCAATTCCCAGATTTATCAGAGTAGGGGTCCACTCCTCCACTACTAAAAAAGCAGGCCTAGTTGGTTTTGCCTGCTAAGGTTCCAGATATCTGTCTCTGAGATTTCTTCTTCTGCTCCAATACAATAGAGGTAAACAGAATAAAAAAATGAAATACAAAGTGTCAACAGCAACATCTCTCACTAGTGTCTCACTGTTGAACAGTTTTCTTCCAAAAGTTGTTTCTTTTCCAATGTTTCCCAATTACCTATTTTGTATTGGGGTGGAGGCAAAAACATTAGAGACAGATATCTCAACCAACACCTACCTTGCAAATAAAACTAAAACTATCTGCACAGGAAGCTAACACCAGCGGTAAGTGAGATAGAAATGAAACAGATAACCTGGAAAGAAGATATGAATTTATCGTTTGAGTAATTTTTTCCAGCAAAAATTCCAAATATTCATTGTTTTCAGTTTCTCAATTGAGTATTGGCTGCTTTTTTTCTTACGTTTAGTAAACTGAATATGTTTGTGTTTTAAACATGCAAAACAAGCAGTTTAAGGACATCAACTTGAGCTTTGGCAAATTGTGAAGGTCATTTAATGCTATATTATAGACCAAATAAATGTAAATGAATCGATTGTTAGTTGGGAGAAAATACACTTTTACGTACACTCTTTAAATCTGTTGAGAGAAAAACACTGTCCTAATTCTCTGCAAACTCCAAGTGGCTTAATCTCTAAATGCATTAGAATTACATGTAAAGCTTGTGGGTAACTTAGCATGGCTTATGGCAGCACCTCAGTATCACAGCCAGGCCTGGATGTCCTCATTTCCAGCTGTTTTTTTTTTTTTTGCTTTGATCATCAGACTGAATTTTACAGGCAAGCTATTCCAGCCAAGGGAGAGGAGAGTTCCCAACGTGGCATCCAGATGTTAGGCTCCCTGCACATTCGGTCTGAGCAAGACAGAAACCAAAATACCTCTGAGAAAGGGACACATACTCCATATTTGTTTAGAGCTTTTGTAAGAAGTAAAACAGTTTCAGAGCTGTAATGATGCTTTGAGAGTAATTTTAATACTGCAGTGAAATCAGTGTTTAAATGAGTCATTGAACGTTGAACTGAATTCACTTATTTTTGCAAGCGTGTGTGTTTTAGTTCGTTGCCAATAAGAGGAATTAGATGCTGTCTCACGTCACATTGCAGAAGTAAAATGAGGAAGTTCCAGAATGGCTCGCATGGTCAATAGTAATCTGATCTTAAACAAATTGCTTTGCGTTTCATTGTGGCAGAAACTGTGAGAGGAAAACATGAGGAAGTTGTAATTAGTGGATTCAAATACACTGTCTGAGCGTGTGTCTGCGTTGCATGCCGCAGTGAACTTTGATATGGTTAAGTGGCTCTCCAGACGAACGATGCAAAATAGCTGCTTTGAGAACAAAAACTGGATGTATTTCAGCCCCTCTGAAAGTCAGTATACAAATGTGTTTGGCAAAATAACACAGCAGCCAGCACTACGTTCTGCTTGCTGATAATATCTCACTTATGCAGGGCAGTGGCTCATGTTTGGAGTTACTCATTTATTGGAAATTTAAAATATGATGATTTGTTTTGTTACTCAACAAGTTATGAAATCATGCTTGGAAGATAAATCTCCTCTCGTATTGCACTACGATTTACGATCCTGGAGAAACAGAAGCATCTGTATTTGGTTGTAAGCAATATTAACTGATTGTGGTGCAGTTCTTGTCTTGAATTGCTGTTCTCATGTTTTCTGGTAGGAGTGATGGATAAGAGATGTGGCTGGCTGTGGAGCGCAGCAGGCCTGGATCCTGCTCTCAGACACCAGGGCTGAGAAGCTGCAGAGGAGTGAGGACTCTCCTGAGGAGACTCCACCCTCCTGGCCTCCGTCAGGCCTTCCTCAGCATCGCCTCAGCGGTTCCTTCTCGCAGTCGTCCTCACCGACCAGGCTTTGCTGAAATTTAAGAAGTAGCTACATTCACATTTGATTCCAGCCACCTCCTCAGGTGCCCTAGAATATTGTTTTTTATGTCCTGCTGAATTTGAAACATGAGGACCACCAGATCGAGCCTACTGCTGGGCTGCGTGCTCTTCTGCTCCGCCTCCCTGCTCTACCTGGGCATGAGCGGGATCGAGTGCCCTCCAAAAAGCCATCGGTACCGGTGGATGGAGCTCAACCTGGGCTCAGCCAATCAGAGCTTGTCCCTGACGGAACACTTCCCTGAAGACACACCCCTCATCTTCATCGGAGGCTTTCCCCGGAGCGGCACCACGCTGATGCGCGTCATGCTGGATGCCCACAATGCTGTGCGGTGCGGGGAAGAGACCCGAGTGATTCCCCGCCTCTTGGCCATGCGGGCCACCTGGAGCCGCTCAGTGAAGGAGAGGATGCGACTGGACGAGGCCGGCGTCACCGACCAGGTGTTGGACTCAGCCGTGCGAGCATTCCTGTTAGAGGTGAGCTGGTCGATGCCTCTGCATCTGCTAATCGGCACGGTGTCGAGGGCATGCTTCAGCTTTAGGATGTGTTTACATACACAACACAGGGTTGTTAAAAGTAATTATTAAGCAGAAAATTCTAAATTGTTTTTTATTATTAATTTATCTGCAGGTTATTTTCTTGATTAATCGATGACTCTATTACAGTAGGGTATAACCTGTAAAACAAATGGTGAAAAAAATCCTGTCACAGTTTCTCTGAACCTAAGGTGTGTCTGACCAAAACACCAAAGTATTAAATGTATTATCATATATGACAATATATGAACAATTCCTCATATTTGAGAAGCTGGAGCCAGCAAATGTTTGGCATTTTTGCTTAAAAATGACTGAAACAAATAATATCAAAATAGTACCGGTAAATTTGGTTGATTAACTAATCTGTATGTCTAAGATTTTGCTTTTAAACCACATGTAGCCTCATTTTTGTGTAGCTATTTAAAGAAATGTAACACAAAATAGCTTAATAAGATGCAGTTTGGCCAACAACTACTAAATGTTGCATGATGGAAACAGATGACACATACACAAAATGATTATTAAATGAATAGTTTGACATTTTGGAAACTATGCTCAATGGGTTTTTTTTGCTGATAGATCGATACCACTCTCATATCTGTCCATTAAATGAAGCTACAGCCAGCAGATGCTTAGCTTATCTTAGCATAAAGACTGAAAACGGTGAAAAACAGCTAGACTGGCTCTGTTCAAATGTAACCAAACCCACCTACCAGCACCTCTTAAGCTCTCTAATTAACACCTTATTTCCTAACATGTCGAAAATTTAGTGTTAAAACAAGGTATTTTGTGTAAATGTCTTTGTCCTAATAACTAGTCTGTCTTGGGTAAAATATTCATGTTTTTTTAAATTTTTTATAAAAGGATAAAAATGCTCATCTTTGTATATTGATATTTATATTTGGCACCTCAATGTGTACATATTAAAACTTTGGTATTCTAAATATAAAAAAGCAATGGTTTTGCATGTAGCACCTGAGGCATTACTTTTTGTAATATTTACTCAATGTGTTCCAGGTGATAGTTGGCCACGGGGAGCCTGCACCTCGCCTTTGCAACAAGGATCCGTTTGCATTGAAGTCGCTCTCATATCTGTCACGCATCTTCCCTAAAGCCAAATTTGTGCTCATGCTACGAGACGGACGGGCAACCGTCCACTCCATGATATCGCGCAAGGTATGCTAGGGTTTCTCACACACTTCCTCACAGGCTCATGTTGCCAAACAGCCACTTGACAAATTTGTACTGCTGCCACATTGTGACTCACTACATTTTCCATTCTGTGTTCACTTTTTGTCGTGATAGGTCTCCTGTGTTTATCTCATCTCTCTGCTCATTCACAGGTGACCATCTCTGGCTTTGACCTGAGCAGCTACAGGGACTGTCTGACCAAGTGGAGCAGCGCGGTGGAGACCATGTTCAGCCAGTGCCACGCAGCTGGGGAGTCCAGATGTCTGCCCGTCCGTTATGAGCAGCTCGTCCTCCACGTAGAGGAGGAAATGAGGAAGTTGCTTCACTTCCTAGAGCTGCAGTGGGACCCCGCAGTGCTGCACCATGAAGAGCTGATTGGAAAGGCTGGTGGCGTGTCTCTGTCCAAGTGAGTATGTGAAATGTGTGTGTGTGTGTGTGTGTGTGTGTGTGTACACCAAGTTAGGCAAGTTGCTTTTACGTTTTGCCACCTTGCTGACTTTGAGGTATATTTTAGGGTAAAATGTGTCATTTCTTGCAGGCTGCTAAAAGCATCACATCCATCTCACACTTCTCTCTCTATCAGTCAACTAAACACGTTCATGAGCTGTTGCTCAGATCAACCAGGCTTCGCTCACGCCTGTGCTAATGAAAAAAAAAAAAAACTTATATAACATAATATATAAGTGCTCAAGACAGCTAAATTTAAGGATTTTTTAAAAATCTAAACGTAAAGATAAAACAACAACAATTTTATTTAGAATTTGACCTGTATTTTCTTCAGGTTTGTATTATCTTTGTGGCATTCATCTTCTGTTATGTGACAGGATGTGGGAGAGGCGACACAGGTAATTTAAAACTGTATTGATCGATCAAGAGGAAATTCTATTTTTACTTGAGTGCAGGGTCAGGGGAATCACAGAACTACTATGCTCTTATTTCCCTCTACTGCAGTTAGTGTCTTCCTACATTTCCTAGAATGACGTTTGACAAAACTTATTTCTAAAGTTGAGAACGCTTACGCTGCAAGGTTTTAGGACCAAATGTTTTAGGACAACAGGCCTGAACATTTGTTTAGTTATTGAGAACAATAGCCACCCACCGAGAGTCACAACGAAATACTCAAAACACCTTCTTGTCTTTGAGGAAATGTTAGTGGATAAACTTGTGTATGTGTCTCTTCTGAAGGTGCAACTAACGATTATTGTCAGTATAATCGTTAGTTGCCCGAGGTGAAATACTCAAACCTCTGTAACTTTTATCTGCACACATTATGGTTTAAATGCTGTTTCAAAACCTTGTCCACAGTTCCACATATATAATTGTGTCGAAAAATAATAAATCCCTTTATTTCATGTTGATATATTTAATGTCTAAAAACCACTACTTTAAAATGTTATAATTAGCCATAAAAAGACACAACCAATGTGTGATATGTGTGTCATACAAAGAATGTAAAGGGGTTGATAAGACATGATTACTGAGTCGACTGTTCTCTGGGACATGTTTTCATGCTGATCGAATGTGTCTTTAGCTTGAAATAAGTTACCACAAACCGCTGATTAGCTTATAAAGCTATTCATCAGGGCATGGGTAAAGTAAAAATATACCACTAACAAGGCTCAAAATAGCACCACACTTCCACGGTAGCATGATGAGGGTCCATACATGTAAACCGAAGCATTGAGAACTTTGTAAATGTACAGACAGTTTATTAAAAAGATAGATTATAAAGACAGTAGTGTTCACGTATACAAGCAGGCGCCATCTTGGGAAAACATTCATGACCAGTCGAATGACGAACACCGTGCTTTAGCTATGTTACTGGTTACTGGTTACACGACATTCGTCAAGTAAAGCGTCTAGACTTCCTCAGTAGATATTTAATTTGTGTTGCTCTACTTATTAGTAGTGATTCAAGTCGAGCATCTCTTTGCAGGGCAGAAGCTCAGGGGATTTAGTGCGAATCTGGCTGCTTCACACCGCAAAAAAACCCAAACCTGGCATGTATTTGAAGGAATTAGGCCACATTCTGTGAGAATTAGCACCTTTATTTAGATTAGTTATGCAACGGTTGGCAACACAAATGTTTTATAACCTCCTCAGAAATGTAAGTTATCGCTAAATGTGGCATGTTAAGGTTCTGAATTATGTGTGTACACACCATTTAGGGTGGACAGGTTGATATGGAGGGAAGGTTTAAAAGGCCTAAATTAAAACAAATCAAAGAAAGAAAAATAGTGAAATATAATAGGCTAAATATTGTTATATTTATATACACACACACACACACACACACACACATGAACTGACCTTGTGTTTGTGTGCAGGGTTGAGCGCTCCACAGACCAGGTGATGAAGCCGGTGAACACAGACGCCCTCTCCAAGTGGGTCGGGCACATTCCCTCTGACGTGATAAGCGACATGGCTGAAATCGCGCCAATGCTGGCTCGCCTGGGCTACGACCCCCACGCCAACCCCCCCGACTACACGAGACCAGAGCCCACCCTGTTCAACGACTCACAGGTGAGGTTACAAAAACTGATCTGATGATTCTGTTCCGAAGAACAGAATCACAGCTCATTGTTATTCAGTTAATAACCAGATTTTTGTTTTCAATTAAGGATTGGTAGTTTAATCTGACTTGTGATAAGCCTATCATACATTCAAGCCAGGTGATATATTTTTTCTTGATAAATGACTTAAAAATGAATTGATTATCCAAATTGTTGTTTCATTAATAATAATTATTATGAATAATCAACTATGTGGTTCGGGACTACAGATTTTCATCTGGAGTTTATATCCCCACACGTCCGAAAATAATGTTTCCAGTTGCCATAGGATGCTGATCACCAGAGTTTACAGTAACAAATCTATTAATACGTCTATTTGTAAGTTGACAGCTTAGAAAATGAGTCTGCAAGTAGAAATTAAAAGGGAAAAAATTAAGAAGATGTACAAATTAGAAGCTGATAACATGCCACAGTCCCTCTAAATATAATATAATAATTGAAATATAAAGCTATGGAGTGTTGGTTATCCACCAGTTGCCGTTTTCGTGTGTAATTTACTGATGACAGGTCAACACAATAACCTTAGCTAATAGCATTAGCTTATCTCTGCTCTGTCAGTCAGGTTGAAAAATACAGAAATTCCCCTTTAAGGTTGGCAAAAATGATATAGTAGTAACCGTAACTAGCCCTTAGCCCCTAAAGATACTTTAATGTTGATTTAAAAAAAAAAAACACTAACAAGATGACGAAGAGAAACACTGAGAAAATGTATTCTTAAGATGGATTTATACTTGACGAAAGGGGTTAATTGGAGTCCTGCTGTAGATACCATGGTGTAGGTTTTGATTTACTGTTACGGCCTCCAGTCATGCAGATAGTTTCATTTTTACAGCTGTCAAGATGATTCAAAGAACCACAGTTGGAGAATCGTCATTACTCAATCATAAATACTCTATGAAAGACAAAAAATCTCCAGGGTGCTCAGGAAGTTCAGTCAAATGTTTAAAGTTGCTCTTTGGGGTCAGGAATTCAATTAAGTGTAGAAAAGAAGGAAAATTATTTAATAATAAATAATAAATGATTATTATTTTACTGGCTATTTCATAGTAGAACATTTAAAAGACATAGGGAGAAGCAACCCACCCGTAGCGGCACAGGCAGCCTTCTTCGGATAAATACTCTGTATTTCCTCTTTCAGCCTTGATAATAATTCCAGTCATACATGAACATTGTGTCTTTTCTTTTTCTTCAGAATTTGAAAGCAACAGAGACTCCACACCCCAGTTAAGCAAAAGAGGAAAATCCCATAAATCCAGCTTCACTGTTCCACAATATCGATCACAATATCGATGCACCTTAAACACAGACTTCCAGTTCAAAAGTAATTACACCTCACAGGAAAGATTTTTAAGTGTCTCATGTGTATTATAATGTGCGGTGTTAATGTCTGAACATGGGTGCCGTGTTAAAAATACGGACTCATCAAGTGGTTTGGGTTTTATATCTCATATGGATTACCTGCTCGTGGAAGTTTCTCAGTCTCCAACATTTCATCCACGGTGAACCGACAGTATTAGATGGCATTTTAACGCATCGTCTCACCTCGTACCTGAAAGTATTTCAACATGTCTGTAAAGTTGTTATGATTCACCACAAATGTGAATGTGTCTTTAGACAAATCTTTCACTTACTGAGAGTTCAGTCAGTGTTCATGAAGCATAATGACTGTATATTTTTAAAGATGTATGTTTATTTTCATAATAAATTATTTTGGTGTTGACCATTCGTTCGGGAATATAAAGTTTTTTATTCTGAATTGATTTTTTTAATTGTTGTATATTGTTGAACATGAATAAAAATTGTCTAAATGTCACCTTATAATTACAGTTATGTGTTTTTCATTGAGTTCTCAGTTAAGCGTGATTTATACTTCTGCGTAAAAGCTACACCATGGCTACGTTGTAGGTACGTGGAAACACGGACTAAAGGCTGTTTTATGCTTCTGCGTCAACTCCACGCCATCACAACCCACTGTTCTGCGTCGGGGTTGCTTTGCATCGCGGTGCATTTCACCGCCATAACGCTAGGGGGTGATAAGTCTGAGGTTATTTGCGAGGTGTCTGCCAGCCAGTTTATGTTATGTTAGCAAGCAAACTTTAGCACAACTGCCCACAAAGTACTGCTTGCTAATTTCAAAACGTTACTGACATATAGACACTTTACAAACAGATAACCCCGTCATTGTAACCAAATATGTCTGAGTTTATTTGCAAAGCTTATGTCAGTGAACTAGCATGTTGCTACTCCTCACAGTAGGCTGCTTGAAACACCAACTATCAACACACAGGACAAGTTGACCAATCACAGTCCTTGTGGTCTGCGTCGCTTCTACGCAAAGTTACAAATTTTTGGAGGTGCACGTCGTGCTACGGCGGAGGACTCGGGGGGGGTTCGCGGCAACGCAGAAGGGTCTGCGGGAGTACGCTGTCGATTCGACACAAGCATAAATCAGCCTTTAGGCTACGGCGAAAGCTCTGTGTGGAGCCTCTGCAGAACCAAATCACGCTTTACTCACTCCACTCCATCATATTACTGTATGTTTGACAGTCAGCTGTGCCACGGCTCCTACTAGTGGTGCAAAGACACAAAATAAGACATAAGTAATAGGTTTTTCTGTTTTGTTTTTACAGAGGAGACAAAAATATTCGGCCGAAAACAGTCACACTTACATGTAATCAAACTTGTCTCTTGTTTTGACTTTATTATAATTGACAAATAAAACCCTGAGAAAGAGTGGGCTGACAGTTACAAAGAAACATATAAAAGCTGATTATAGTTTAATCTATAATTATATGCCCATAGGATTAGAATACAAAATGAGCTACAAAATTCAAAAATGGACTGAGGTAATACAGTGCAGCAGACAATACAAACATACATCTGACTGCTGCTGTGAAAAACAGTTAGGCTACAAAAATGTAAGGAAGAATTCACCCTTAAAATTATCATATATCAATTACCCAGTGCTACCTTGAATTCTTGCCTCTTTATGCCTCCACTGTAAATGAAGAAAAAACGGAGAGTGAATTTGAAGTAATAGGAATTGTTCGTTCACTCTGGAACAAAACTTTCTTCAAATTCAAAGTAACACAGGGAAAGTAATTAACATACAAAGGATCATTTTGAGGGGGAATTATACCTTTAGGCTACATGGAGCTATACGGTCCACTACATTCATCAAAAGAACAGGTCAAACACAGACATTTCTAGAATAGAAGAACAAAAAACATTCCTGCAGCATTTTGCTTTTTTGTTTATAAATATCTCAAATAAAGGAAAAAAGTGGAATAATGTCTTTTTTTCATTGATCATTGAGCTAAGGGTGACCTTTGACCTCTATGTTGAATATTGAGCCACTAGCACCAGAGCGGGCCCCTGTACCTGTTGGGCTCTGGATGTGAACATGGAACCTGCTGTGTTTTGTTCCTCTGTTGGTGGGTTGGGAGCGTGATGCCACACACCCCTGCTGCTGGGCAATGTGTGGTGAACTGGGCTGGGCGGGGCTTCTGAGCTGCACCTGATCATGTACAGGAAACACCTGGAGAACTGAAAGACACACAAACAGAGGAGGTGAGGTGGGATGTAATCACAGAGGATGTTGGTTATTGGCGAAATGTGCAATGAAATGTGAAAAATGTAAACCGCTACGGCTGCTTTAAATGATTGAATGACTGAAAATGACGTGGGTGGGGCACATACGTCGCTGCAAAATGGTTTGACCAAATTGAAACAAATTGAGTGTTTACAGTTCATAACATAATTTCAGAAATTACACGAAATTTAGAATGAAAAAAAAAAGTTTGAAAATGAAAAAAACTCTGGAGGTGTGGACTTAGAAAGAGTGATCTTACCAGAACTCTGTAGCCCACTCCTTACATTGCTTAACTAGCTAACAACTCAAGGCTACATTAGCCGCTAATCACACAGAACTTTTGGCGGTCAAGTTGCATTGTTGGTAATGTGCGAATAAAACAGATACCTGGTTGTGCTTAATAGATGTTGATCCTTATTTTTAATGATGCATCGTGAGTCTAATGATGTTATAGGAATGCAGTGCTAAATCGGTGGAATACTCTTTCAACTAGGATCCTGGTGTGTCAGTGTTTGATTATATTGGATTTAAAATGATAAAAAGAAAACACTGAAATTGAGACTCAGCGTGTTGCAAAATGCTGATTAAACTGTGGTTAAGCAGTTTTGGTGCAGCAGAATTTTAGGAATAAACATGAGGTTAGAAAACTTTTTCTGTGATTAAGTGTGAACCTATCCTTTAATTGGTGAGGCCTAGCAAAGGTGTTGTATTAGCAGACATGCCTCTTTAGTTTTGTTATTTGGAGTTGAATAAAAGCAAATCTCACTTAGAAGGAGGGCGACTGTCCTGTGATGACTGTTTGTGAGATATTTACTGGGAATCATTGTTACCTGTTTGTTGAGCAGCACATAAATAACAGGGTTGAGGACGGTGCTGGTCTTTGCCAGCAGGGACAGGATTAAACTGGCTGCAGGCGGCACAATGCCGGGCTGTCCAAAGGAGGCGAGCATCACCACAACTCCATATGGCATCCAGCACAATAGGTAGCTAGTCACCATGGAGACCACCATTACAAGGAAACGGACTTCCCTCCGCTCAGCTGAGGACTGGTTGACCCTGGTGACCTGGACACACCCACACACACACACACACACACACACACACACACACACACTGCTTTCACAAACACTAGTAGACGCACAATGTCATCACAGAGGGATCAAAGGTTATCCCGCATGCTCACCTGTCTCTCCACTGCTCGCACAGCCAGCAGGATCCTCCCGTAGCAGAAGAACATGAGCAGCAGCGGCAGCAGCAGGCAAAAGATGAACAAACAGCTGATGTAGGAGCGAGCTGTCGTTGAGCGCTGGTGCCATTGGATGGAGCAGATGGTGCCAGGACCCTCTGGGCCATAGCTGCTCCATAACACACAACATATGCTCTGATTTTATGTGCTACATGTTTAAAATTATAAAGTTCTATAGGTGCCATGGTCTGTTTAGTATCTATCTGCTTGGAATTGCAAAATGACTCTGTTTCTTTTATTCATTTATTTACATTTTTAGCCTACTTTTGCAGATGACCAACACATGTGGGTCCTCAAAGTTACTTTCTTTTAAAACACTCACTTCTTGATTACATTTTGTATTAAGTGAATAAACCAGCACACACTTTCCTCCCAGTTTTAGCATCATCAACAGCCAATAAGTGAATGAATGATCTCATGAGTGAAGTGATGGGTTAATATTTAATTAAGCAGTAACAGACCTGCTCCAGCCCAGCAGTGGTGGCAGAGTCCAGACCAGCGAGTAGAGCCAGGAGGCCGCGACAGCAAGCCTGGCCCTGCAGTACTGAGAAGAGTCCGACTGGGTTCTGCCGAGCACCACAGAGTACCGCTCAAAGGACAGTAGAGACAGAGACACCAGAGATACTACACCTGACAGAGAGAGACACCATAATAGTTTGAGAACAAAGTATATAGATTGTATAATGAACAAAAGTACTTAAATTGAATAGAAAATGTTTATAAAAATCTACATCTGGAGCCAGGTCTGCATCAAGATACACAGTGATAGACAAAGAAAAGACAACTAAGTACAGAAACCACACAGACACAAACATAATTTACAGACAATGCATACATTTTCAAAGAAATTTCAGATTTTTAACAAATACGTTTCTTTCTTTTCTCTTTTCTCTTTCCTTATTGCTTTTCACTCTTTTTTCATGCAAGTAGTAATAAAGTGGCAAGTGCAATAATGTTCAAAATTCTATAGTAGCCTATATTTAGGAAGTACAGTACAATTTGGCCAACTTTACTTAATTATTTCCATTTTCTGCTGCTTTATACTTCTACACTCCACTACATTTCAGATACAAATATTGTACTTTTTACTCATCTACTAATAAATTAGTTACAAGTTACTTTGCAGATTCAGATTAATAACACAAAATATAATCAACAAATAAATTATAATGTATTATTAGGCCATCAAGATAAGACTTTATTGAGTAAATTCACAAGCTCCTGCAGTTAGGCCTAGGCCTATATAAAGCAAAGAAATATAAAGTAATTAAAATTTGCTCCACTTTGCGCAGCTGCAATATTAAAGTGGTTTAATTTCGGCCTATATAATTTGATAATAGGCTCTTGGAGCCACATTATGTTTTAATTTTCATGCAGCAGTTTCAAATATCCACGCTGTAGAGATAGGTCTGGCAATGCAAGACTACAAATACCTTATTCAGTATGCATCCATGTCACTCACCGAAAAACGCGTTGGAGAAACCGTACCACCGGCACCCGTAGGAGCCGGTCAGCCACCGGCCGCGCACGTTGGCCGCGAAGCTGAGGGGAGTTCCGAAGATGCAGACGAGCATGTCGCTGGCGCTGATGTTGATCAGCAGCAGGTTCACCGGAGTCACCAGCCCGGGGAAGCGCGAGAACACCAGGAGCACGAGTAGGTTACCGAGGAAGCCCAGGACCAGGATGAACCCGAGGACTACGGCTGCCGCGGTATGATCCTCCCGGCTCAGCCCGCCAGCGGCGAGGTCCGACACGGAGCTGTGGCCGGTGCTGAGGTTGTTACTATGCTGCTGCAGGACGATCACCATGGCAACTAGGCTATCACTCTAGATTGACTTGAATCAGAGACAGAAGATGCCCGTCATAAAACAAAGAAAATAATAAGGGGTGAAATGTAGCCTAAACGAGTATTTATTTTTTCACCTTGCCAGCCCAGTTTTTTTTTTTTTCACTTTGCCAGCCCAGTTTCTTTCCTCAGCCACTGGGGCAGAAAATACACTTAGCCCACAACATGTTTAAATGCTCTGAAGGGGATGGGAGAGATAACTTTCTCCCACATAGGCTACATACAGTAGGCTATGCATTATGTTAGTTGCTCCCATAAACATCACCACTGTGCTCACATAATTCTTCATACGTAGGCTAATACTTATAATTTAAAAGTAACAGTTTTAACAGAATAATTGAAAAACAAACTATCAATGAAAAGAAAATACTTAATTAGGGTTAATACAGTGATAAAGCAATAGTAAGATAGCTAGGAATTTGTTTTTCTTGCTATACTGACATTTGTTAAAATACTTTATAATTTAAATAAATTCAAACCTTTAAACCAAAACCTAAACAATTAAGACTGATGTAATACTTACAAAAGCAACAAAAACATTATACGTCATAATACATCCGTAGTTAACACAAAGAATAAAATATGAAGTATCCAAACCTTCAATGAGACAAAGGACACACTCCCACAAAGAAAGATTGAAAGAAACAATTAAACAAAAATGCAGACGCTGGCGTTTTGACGTATGACCATCACTCTTTCAGACACACGTCTTTGTTCTGTTCCGTATTCTACTTTAATCTAGACCAGATTGGGGACCTAAATAACTGAGCCAACATATGAATAATACAATGTGGACTCTAAGGATGAGCCAGGAACAGATTCAGCATGGCAGTATTAACTGATCTGATGCTGAAGACACTAATGAACAATCACAAGACAAGAAAACCCTCCTAACAGACATTTACATTTAAAACAAACCCCACAAGTACATTTTAATTTTCAAAACATGACTTTGAATTCTACTATATATCCTACATAGTTGGGCCTTTATTTTTGACAGGACAGCTGAAGACATGAAAGGGGAGAGAGAGGAGGAATGACATGCAGCAAAGGGCCACAGGTCAGAGTCGAACCCCGGCATGCTGCGTCGAGGAGTAAACCTCTATATATGGGCGCCTGCTATACCAACTGCCCAGCCTATACATATTTTTTTTAAAACTGGTGATTTTGACCCTGTTCATTTTTGTTTAACCTTAACTTTGGAGAGATTTCTGTTGATTAGTATTTTCTCCGGTGCTTCTCTTTACCTTTCACACAATCATATATGCAACATTCATCTTATGCACCCACACTAACTTTCATTAAAGCTCTGGAGATGGACATGCAGTGCAAGTCTTTATCACCACCTTTTATCACCTCTTCCATTTAATAGCCTTTTGAGAAGCAGGATTCTTCCACATTTATTGATCCTTGAGTATTAGCATCAAAATATACTTTAAGTACCATTATTTTATATAAAAGCTCAAAATTAAATGTATTGATGTATTTAAAATGTAATATTAAACAGACACCCTAGCTGGATTTGCAAAATGATTCCCAAAACTAAGTCTGGCATATAAATATTTGTGTAGGCTACTAGGCAAAAATATGTTTCTAAGTGTGCCCAACACAGCCAAATGTGACTGAATGACTGACACACACACACACACACACACACACACACACACACACACACACACACACACACACACACACACACACACACACACACACACAATGTTTTAACCTTGAACAGGCAGCTCCCGGGGCTGTTTTTGAACACCTTTTAACAAAGATTGTATCATATTCGTTGCCTCAATGTTCCTGCGTCACTTTGCTTTAAACTTTCCCAATATGTACGCATATGATACATGGATGTATTAGATAAATATGATACAGTTCGCGAGCGAGGGAACATCTTGACGCTTCAGTGACGTAGGCAGAGAATGACGTTTCCGTAGCAACTGGGGCCGATCCGTTAACCGCATCTGTACTACCGGAGCTCATCGAGGAGTTGGGGGGGATTCTCGTCGGTAACCGGATACCTACTCTATCTTGTGGGGCGTAGAGACACGGGGCGACGCAGTATCGAGGCGGCGAACCCGCAGTTCCGTGCGGAGATGCTGAATATGTGGAAAGTCAGAGAGCTGGTGGACAAAGCGTGAGTACCGAGGAGCAGGTGGAGCTATTTGCACTGGCTAAACCGCTAAGTGGCTGCTAAGCTAACCGGCTAGCCGGGCAGCATCAGCAGCTTTTATCGCTGACAGAGGAGAGGATACGGTGCGTGACGTCACAGCAATAGCCCCCTCAGCTGTTAGCTCCGGCTAGCTGGCTAGCTGCCAATCTTCAGCCATGTGGCATAAATAGAGATGTGTGTTTTCCAATGGCTTCTAACATTGTACATTTTCCAACACTTGTTCATATAGGCCAGTAAAAAACAATATTACACAAAGCAAATGTATTCATTTCCGATCCACAACGAAAGCTATCCAGTTAGCTAATTCCGCTAGCATTGCTAAGCCCAGGTCGGTTCTGTGTACTGTTTGTGTCGGTGCTGCAGCGGAATCACGCCCTGTGATGCCCGCTACCTCCACCATGCATTAACCGAACCTTATATCCCGAGTAGAAAGCTAAGCATCAACGATGGCAAGCTAAGTGGCTATTGAATTGTAGTGTACATTTCCTGCCAATTAGAGACCAACCATGTCTCTACGAGGCCCATGCCCCCATGGTCCCAGACAGTTAAGACAACACAGCTTGTTGGCCAAACAGATCATACGGTACTAGCTAATGCTGGTGTTGCTGCAGCCTACTACATCGTGTTGTTTGGCTCAGCACTAGACTAACCATGCTTCTTTGTGATGTGTGTCTTTGTGAAATCTATTGTTGCAAGTGTAAACTGCAGTATAATATATATACTGTAACCCACGAAGAGGAGGGAGAACAACAGCTTTCTGTCATGTTTTCTCCAAGAGGCACACTGAGTTATATGAATATCTTTCTTGTGTAAAACCCAAATCCACAAAAAAATTGGAAGATGCAGTGATGCTTTTAGTTAGTTGAGATAAGTAAGTAAACCTGTTTCTTGTAACAGGCCATTTTATTTAATAACCAAGTAAATAACTTTTGATGAGGATGGTGCCACTATCTGGAGGGCTAGGTTTGTAGATAAAATCAGTTTTAAGTAGCTTCACAAATGAAACTGTCATCATATGTTCAATAGAGCAGTAACAATAATCAGAATCAGCTTTATTGGCTAAGTATGTGCACACATGCAAGGAATTTACACAGAAATAGGCATATAGTTAACAAGGACAACAACGCTGAACACAAACGCGAACATTATAACAATAACAGTTGAAAGATGAGAGAAGTGGAAAAACAGATCTAAAGAGTGTTGGTTCAGTTCAAACTAATCTCATGAATGAACTTACTATACACATTAGTCTCGTAAAAATAGTGCCTTTAGAATCAGCCTTTTCTTTCTATAGAGTGACCAAAAAACAGATTTTGTCAGTGGTGCATCGGTCTGTCACACATCAACTTTTTAGATACTCCTCTTAAACACTGACTCTAATTTCTCACAGTCAGTCTTATGTGACAATGGATTGATACGAGGGACGGTCAGGGACCAAGTGTGCACACATCCAGGCAATGGCTTGATACATAATTTTCATCAATACAGCCTTGAATCTACAATAGCATTATACATCAGAATCTTTTTTTTTTGCCTCTCAAATAACACTTGAGCTGTCTATAAATAGTTTGTATTTCATTATGTATCTTTTTCTGAAATATAATCCAATGCTTTGGCTAGTTTTGGATTGATATTGACTATACTGCTTCTGATCAGTACATCCCCTTGTTTGATGTGATTATCCTTACACCAGAAGCATGTTCAATTTTATAACACAGGTTACACAGCGGTTCCTGTATTTTAGTTCAGCTGCCTGAGATAGTTTGTATGTCGGTATTCATTTCTTATTTTGAATACATTTTAGTGAAGTATACATGCCTGTTATCAGAATGCAATTTGTGCATACAGTAATGATGATGAACCAATTATTATTTATTTTGTGCCTTGGATTTTACACTCAGTGGTCACTTTATTTACCTGTAAAATCTAATGTGATCCAATACAACAGCTGCTCAGTCATAAATTACACCTTTACAAAGAGAATAATGTTCAGTTTTGATTGATTGACACTGTCTGGTGTTACTTTAACTATATTTTTTATTAATGAGGTTGTAGTTTGCAGTGATGTTGAACTGGACTGCATTAGATTAAGAGGTGTTTCTTGTATTCTTTTTAGTAAAAAATATTACAAATACATTTCAGTCTAATGCAGTTGAGTTTTTGTACATGAGGTAATTAAAACTCCATGTGGGTTATTAATGTGCACTTTCAGTTTGTTATAAATCCTGCAAACAAGGTTAAATGCAGACTACTATGAGATGCATATTGTGTGGGTGTTAAGCACTCATACTGTACTGTACTTACTGTATCCGAAAAACACTGAAACCTTAAAAAACAAAAGTTATAGAAAAACACACTGCCCACAGTGCCCAGTGACAAGGAGGGTACAGTATGCCAAAAGCATCTTTTGATTTTATGGAGATTGATGAACTCTTACATACAATTTGAAAAAAAGATGTAAGAGTCCTTAAATCCGTTTTTTTTTAATATACCAAATCATATTCTAAACCTACGTTCTCTGGTTGGCTCCGCTCAAAAGAACCAATTATATCACAAATGTAATAAAGAAAGAAGAGTAGGTTGATTGAAGAAAGTTGAATAAAGGAGAGATAAATGAATAGACTGAAGAAAGAAGATTAGAAGAAGGAATATACGGCATAGAAAACAGACCGAGAGCTCAACAGAGCTTTAGATGGAGCTCTGCTGACATAACACAGTCAAAGGCAGTTTCTGTACTGAAGACGCTTCTTATTTTCCTTTAGCTGTGAGGGTGGCAGAGTAAAGGAGTAATGATAGGATCGGGAGATTGGAAAAAGCGATAGGATAGAAAATGAAGTGAAGGAGACAGAAATATGAAAAAAAGGCCAGGTGAAGGAGGGAGGAATGAGTCGTATTGGAGAGTGAGAGGTGTGTTTCACATTGCAGTGCTTTTGGCTGTGTTTTTAAATTTTTTTCCCCAACAAACACAGCAGCTGGTGAGCCTACAAAAAGGACAGGAAGCAAACATTATTTATGGGGAGCTTTGACCGTGTTTACTTCGCTGTTTTTTACACACACACACACACACACACACACACACACACACACACACACCCTGCTAACCTCACTTCCATACTGCATACAATAGACTCACATCCCTTTGTGCCCCAAACAGCTGAATATTTTCTTACACTATGCTCGTGTATGTATGTCTGTCCTTTGAAGTGCCGTGGCCAGGACACAGGCTTTTAGAAAGCTGTCATTCATAATTCAGTGAGCTGAGATTCTCTTTGTCTTGCTTGATTTCGTTGTGTATGACACCTGCATGAATGTTGTTGTTGTGATAATCCTGTTTTCCACCGTAATTGTCAGCGTTGTGTGTGTAGAATATTAATATGATAATGATGCTTTGCTAGCCAGAGAGATTGTTTGTCATTTAAGAGTTGCCCATATTGTATTTGCATGTGTTCTACTGTATAAATATATCAATGTATGGGTTTATGATTGTCTGTATTTCGGTCTGCCTGACCTCTGGAAATGTGACGAGTGGAGTGTGAAGGGAATCGGCACAAATCATTTGCTGATAACCAGCAAGGCTGACCGACCGAAAGACTGACAATAACAAGCTTTGTGTTCCCAATAAGTGAATAGAAAAGACAAGAGAGTAAAGCCAGATGTTTTCACCTTTACATGTTTGAAATGTTGATGGTAATACAGATATTTATTGATGTCATTTGTGAAGAAAATATATGTCTGTGTCAACAGCACTAATGTGGTGATGAACTACTCAGAGATCGAGTCTAAGGTGAGAGAGGCCACCAATGACGACCCCTGGGGACCCTCCGGACAATTGATGGGAGAAATAGCCAAGTATGTGTAACACACACAGTTTCTGTACTGTATGTGCACGCAAATACAAGCACACAAGGTAGCAGGTAAACTGTATTGTGTCATTACACACAATAAGAAGAAATAAGAGTTCTGTTAGAAAGACAAGTAAGGCTCTAATCACTAGACCTGATTACGCTTTGATTTAGCTGTTTTGGGCTTTTTTAGAACTATAATATTTTTGTTTGTGTGTTTGTATGTAGATCTACCTTTATGTATGAGCAGTTCCCAGAAGTGATGAACATGCTGTGGACCAGGATGCTGAAGGACAACAAGAAGAACTGGAGGCGAGTCTACAAGGTATGGTTACGCTCTGGTTGGCAGGTTGGTTGGTTGTTTCCCAGGTGTGCCTGTGTTGTTGTAAGACATTTTGGCTCCTGTTTCTCTTTCTTTTTATTGAAAATACATTACTTCAAATACTTTGCACTAAAATTGAACACAGATGTATGCATCCTGTATATGTATAGTACATAGTATAAAGTATGCAAATATAAATTATACAAGAGCCAAGAAAGAATGAATGAGCAATTAAGATAAGTTTAGGAGAGGGGACAGTTTTGTAAAGCAGAACTGGCCTTAAAATTTTATTTTAGAAAAGATTATTTCTCACTAAGTCATTCTGGCTACATCACCCCCCCCCCCCCCATAGTTAACTCTCTAATCACGTCTTTCACTCCATCTCTTACTATTTCTCTTTATCTTCCTCTGCCAGGCTTTACTGCTGCTGGCTTATTTGATCAGGAATGGGTCTGAAAGAGTTGTCACCAGTGCCAGAGAACACATCTACGACCTGCGATCTTTAGAAAACTATCACTTTATTGGTGAGTCTCTAAATCAAAATTGGCTACATTTTCATTGGTTTAACGTTTTCTTAGTGTTCTTTTGCTTTTGTGTAAATGTGATATATCTTGTGTGCATATTTATGCATACAGTATGCTAAGTAAAACTTATATTGGTTCTTTTGATTGTATTAATTCTTGTGTAGTGTACGTCGGTTGCACTAGATGATAGGTCAGGATGTAAAATTTTATATATATATACTATAGTTTTTTGTTTTTGTTTGTGTATCTGTCCAGATGAGAACGGTAAGGATCAGGGAATCAATGTGCGTCAGAAGGTGAAGGAGATGGTTGAGTTAATCCAGGACGACGATAGACTGAGAGAGGAGAGGAAGAAAGCCAAGAAGAACAAAGATAAATACATTGGAGTCTCCTCTGACAGCATGGAAGGAGGAGGAGGAGGAGGAGGAGGAGGAGGAGGAGGAGGAGGAGGAGGAGGAGGAGGAGGAGGAGGAGGAGGAGGAGGAGGAGGAGGCGGAGGCGGTGTTAAGAACTGTAAGTCACTACATCTTCTTTTGACAGCTCAAGTCAGATGTGGATTAAAATCATAATAACTTGAAAAATGCATTGGAGGAAGGATATCATGTAAAGCAAGTGTAAGACTTTTTGAATGGATATTAAAAGTTAAACTTGAATTGCCTGTACTAACAAGGAATTAAAAAAATGTGTATATTGTTTAGTTGATTTATCTCTAAATCTATAAATGTCTTCTTTTTTTTTTTTTTTTTTACAAAAAGGCAAATCACAAGAGCCCAAAGAGATATAAAACACAAAATATCATCCTCACATTGGACTATCTTCAACTAGGAAATGTCTGGAGTGTTTTTAATTGATAAATGACGGATGAAGAATTAATTATCAAAACAGTCATGGATTTATGTCATATGTTGTTTAAGCAATAATGTAGCCTAAAGCTCCTATTAATCCACTGAAGTAAAATTTCAGGGGACTTACCTGAAAATATTCCTTGTATTTATTTTCTTGCCAGATAAATGCAAATAATTGAACACAATATTATATTTTTTATTACGTATTTAATTCTCATCTGCCCAATTACTAAAAATGTCTAACATTTATCAAGCAAAAATCCCTAACATTTTCCAGGTCCAACTTCCTCAATGTGAGGATTTGCTGCCGTATTTCATTGTAAATTATGTAGTTTATGATTTGGGACTGTTATCGGACAAAAATATTCAAATAATAATTTGCTGCAGCTCTAATCTTATTGTTGCTTTTAGTGTCTTAAATTTGCTATACATTAGCAATTGTTAAACAGCATTGTACAGCTTAAATTATGAGTTTCATGTGACTAGTATGAGATAGGGCTGGGCGATATATCAATATAAAAAATATATCGATATATTTTTAAATGCGATATGGAATTGAAACTGCAGTTTACAAAGTCTTGCTCTTTCTCTCTCTGTCCTTCTATGCGTTCTTCCTTCCAGCTAATGAGTTGGATCGGAGTAAGTGGGATGAGGACTGGGATAAGAGCAGAGGAGCTTTCCCCTTTAGTGAAAAGCTTGGAGAGATCAGTGACAAGATAGGCAGCACCATCGATGACACACTCAACAAGTTTAGAAAGAAGGAACGAGATGACTCACCCGACAGAATCAGGTAAATTTAAACACTGATGATGTCCATGACTCCACGTGCACACTTACACATATTACATTTTGCGTGTGTCTGAACGAATGCTTGTTTTAAAATGGTCTTAATGGTGTATACTAAAGTTACCACAAGCTGCATTAGTTGTGCACAGTGGTGTTGGTATCGCAAATATCAAAATAATGCATCAGATGGCTCAAGGCCTCCATGTCGTGTGTTTAAAATCTTCAAACCATTATGTCTTGGATTATACATTACATAACCAAACACACACAGACATACAATAATTGCAAAAAAAAAAAGTCAATAGCAAAATCTCCTGAGTGCGGCTTCTCATATGTCCTCCATGTTTGGTTGCCATAGTGACACCGAGGAGGACCGGTCATCGAGAAACGGCAGGCAGGAAACCCTTGAGTTCAAAGATGAGGAGGAAACTGTCACAACGAAGAGCATCCAGATCACACAAGCAACAGAAACCACAACCACCACCACACGGAAACGCAGCGGAGCTCCGTGTAGCAAGACTCTGGACCTTGGTGCTGCAGCCCACTACACTGGAGACAGGAGCCCAGACGAGAAGGTATTCACACAGACACTTACGCTTTTCTGAATGTAAGATACATTTTTAATTGTACATGTTTAATCAATCACTGTGTTTCTCTCTATTTCAATCTTTAGTCATCAGTCAGACAGTCTTCAAGTAGCGGTCTAGCTGATCTGCTAGTGATTGACCCTTTATCCAATCAGAGCACTGCAACAGGTAACTACAAACTTTTACACACACAAAGATGACAAAAAAATGAGGTGGTTCTAAAATGTGGGGTATGTGGTGTATGAGTTGTGTCATTCTTTGTTGGACAAGAGAGTTCTTAGTCCTGTCCTTTGTGTGTGTGTGTGTGTGTGTGTGTGTCCATCCAGGTGGCAGTTCGGACCTCATTGGTGGCTTTGCTGACTTCTCCTCACCTGCAGCCTCTGCCAGCCTCCCAACTTCCACTGGTAAACTTGTTCTTACCTCTTTCAGCTTTTCCTGTAATCTGAGGGTGCTTTCACACCTGTAGTTTGGTTTGTTTGGTCCGGTCCAACTGGAAATAGTATACATTGTTGCATTTCAGTTCTGGTCCGGTTCATGTTCACACTGGCTTTTGACTGACAGTAGTTTATGCAGCAGCAGCACTATGTGCATATTAATGTTCTCTGACGTCACAAAGAGCTCCCGAAGAAATAACTGATGATAAGCATTATTAGACTGCAAATCAAAACCAAGTTTTAAATAATGACAAAAGGGTAGATACAGGTAAAAAAAAAAGACCTGTCTTTGTACAGCTCAATTCTGGGGCATATTACTGTGAGATCACTTTGTCACACCCTTTTTAATGGACTTAATGAACTGCCCAAGTACACAGAAGGATACAACCATAGCAGACAGCAGTGCTTTTGACTGTCAGATCATACGTGTTACCATGTAACAGTCTTGGTCCAGTTCTTTGGTCTGCACCCGGGTTTGATTGTTTGTACTAACTTGGCAATCCCACCAGAGTTACCTTAAATTCAGATGAGGGCCAGCGTGACAAAAAAGCCATGTTGGACATACTTGTTAATGTATTTAGATTTTTTGTAGAATTTTAGAAAATGAGTGTCAATTTAGGACACAGTGAAGGAGTGGAACAGTTACAATCACAACTAAACATATCACTACTCTCTTGTGGCCAGCTTCTGCACCATCCAATGGAAATGGAGAATTTGGGGACTGGAATGCTTTCTCGGTCAATCCACCAGTTTCGTCTAGCTCCGGTCTCTCCCAGCCCGTCACTGACCTGTTTGGCAACGTCCAGCCACTCACAGCCCCAGTCTCTAATCCCGCCTCCGCTCTACCTTCTGCCGAGCTGTTTGACCTGATGGGTGGAGTGAACCATCAACTAACTAACCCACATACAACGCTGAGTGCCTCTCAGAGCCTGACTTTCTCTCTGGGAGGAGCATCTGTTGCTATGCCAACCATGCCCCTTTCTCGCTCTCAACAGGTAAGTACAGTACACTTTACAAGAAGGCCTAGTTTGTCTCAAACTGTAAAAACAAATCTGAAAAAGTTGTAGATAATGAAATCCATTGAAAGAAAAACCCAGAAGCTTCCAAAGTGTATTGGTCCAAAGGTCAAATTAATAGTCTAAATTAATAGTGCAATAAAATTGTACTATTAATGATGACTTAAACATTCAGCATGGCTGCCAACCTAATCAAAGATTTAAGTCAGTGCACCCTTAAGAATGCTTTTTGTTTCAATTTTCAATAAATATAAAGTGTTCCAGTTCAAGGCTGTTAACTGATTTCAGTTTTTCTTTTGGGTTCTTGACCGTAAATAAAGTGTGAAATATTTGTACTTTATTTTAGAGCCTGGGAAGCATGACATCTCAGCAGCCCATAGGACAACAGTCAAAGGTGGGTGTTGGAGGTCCGGGATCGTTAGGGTCGACCTGGTCCGACCCCTCCGTCAACATCAGCCTGGACTTTCTATCAGCAGGCCTCAACCCCACTAAGACACCGCCCACACTCAACAATATCATCCAGCAAACAGGTATCATGTTTCATACTGTGATTCATTTTCTGTGTGCATTTTACACAGCATGTTGATGTAGAAAAAAAAAAAAAAAGGGTCTTAAAATATCTTAAAAAGCATTTATTTGAAGATTTTTTTTTCTAAAAACAAAACAAAAAGGGCTGCCAAAGGTATTAAAAAGTCTTGAATGTCATTTAAAAGTTCTGAATATTTTTTCTAGCCAGTAATATTAGTTTGAATCCCCAGTACCAACTATATCAGACCTCTCACATGAGGTACATTTCAAATACTGTATGCACCTTAAATTAATCAGTTTCTTTTTTCTTTTTTTTATTATTGGTTAATCCTTTCATCCATCCATTTTCTGCTGCTTATCCAAGTCCAGATCATAAGTAATTATTGAACTATTAGGAATTATTGTTATATACAGCTGGAAAGTACTGACAACAGTGTGAAATAAATGTCAATACATTTATGGACTTAAATAAATAAATACATATGTTTTAGTTAAATCCCCAAGTGATTTAGTGGGACAGGTTGATGTCAGAAACCTTTTAAATGTACATTGTTTTAGATTAGATTGATCAGTGTAACTATCTGACCAACCTAAGTGGTACAACAGAGTGGATTAACGCGTTGCTGCCCGTATGTGTCTGTGCAGCTGTGCCTCCCGTCAACCTGCTGGCCCAGAACTTTGGAGGACTGAACCTCAGCTCCCCGCCCCATGCGACACACATTAGACCACCAGCCAATCCCATGACGATGGGCATGCCTGCATCAATGGCAACTGGCATGCCTGCTTCCTTGGCATCAAGTATGCCCCCTTCAATGACCACGGGGACAATGGGGATGGGGGGAATTCCTGTAAGCCAAGGCATGATGGGAATGAACATGAGCATGAATATGGGCATGGCCACTCCAGTGATGATGGGTGGTATGACAGGCATGGGAGGGCCAGGAGTAGGAGTGACCCTAGCACACTCCATCACCCCAGCCATGGTTTCACCCAAACAGGATGCCTTCGCTAACTTTGGCAGTTTTGGGAAATGAGTGTGTGTGTGTGTGTGTGTGTGTGTGTGTGTGTGTGTGTGTGTGTGTGTGTGTGTGTGTGTGTGTGTGTGTGTGTGTCTGTATGTGTGTGTGTGTGTGTGTGTGTGTGTGTGAGAGACTGTGTGCGTGTGCGCGTCTGACATATGAGAGTGTGAAGCACAGAAGGACTGCTGTACTTGAAGACAACCTTGCATGTTTCTCTCTCTGCTTTTGCTGTCTTTGGCGAGCTGGCAACAGTGATCATTCACCATCCTAGACTGTTGACTTAATCTTGGAAGTAGGGGAGAGCGCCTGTGGGTGCCTCTCACCAATTTGATGTGTGACATTATGTCACACAGAGGACACCTGAAAAGCAGGGAAGATGTCAACCCACAGCCTCTAGTAATTACGTTCCTATGGGGAAAGGTTCCTCATGTTGTTGTCACCTGTTTTATATGTGAACTACAGTATGTTCTCCTTCATTACAAAAATCACTGCAAAAAGTTTTTCTCTGTAACTGCACAGCTTATTCGATCTTGTTTACACAAATGAAAATGGCATTGCTGCCTACATTTTGCATTGTAGCCTGAGATATCATGTTTTACATAATTTCAACCAAATTCAATCGCAAGATTTAAACCATTACATTATTGCCAGAGGGTGACGCTATTACTTTCTTTTGCTCCTTGTGCTAATAGTACAGAGTATACTGAATCCATACTCTGTTCCTCCAGCAGAGAGCAGGGTGGGTGGTCATACTTATTCTTAAGCCATATAAGGGTGGAATAATTGCATATTATATCCTTTTTTCTACCCTCTCCTCTTTTTTTCAGGCTGGTAGCAGTTCACAATAACTCAAAGTACAGTAGGACACCTACAGTTTTATTGATGTTTAACAACATGAGTGAAGCATTGAACTGCTCAGAACAATGGTCCCTGCAATACTGTTGGGCTCTTACATTACAATAATCGGTTACTGTTAAAAGTGATACTAAAGTACTATTCTGAATGTTTCTCATGATATGATGCCCCCCGACATAAGGACGTGTAACTTTATGTAATCATTGATCTCTTCTGTCTATTCTACCTAAGGGTAGAGGTACAAAATAAAGTTTTTTAAAGAGTATTTGTCAACTGGCTATGGTAAAAGATGGTAAACGATAGTCACTATCTACAAGACTGAACATCACAGTCCTCTATAGTTCTTCCATTTTTTTCAAAGCAGTCACTCACCTCAAAATGTTTGGGTCAACACAGCAATGTACCTTTTTAATTACCAACAATTTTTTTGCCAGCAAACATTTTTCAGCCTGCAGCTCACTTTGGTCTCTTGGTGTAAGAGTTGCATATATGCACCTCAAAAATGGCGTACTAGAAAATAACCACCCTTGCATATAACATGGACTGGATACATTGCAGGATTTTTTTTCATTAGCTGAGTTTTAATAAATTATTTCTAAGGTCAGTTGAGACCAATCTAAAAGGTTTTAGGGGTCTCGAGAGGAGTGAAGTGTGTGTGTGTGTGTGTGTGTGTGTGTGTGTGTGTGTGTGTGTGTGTGTGTGTGTGTGTGTGTGTGTGTGTGTGTGTGTGTGTGTGTGTGTGTGTGTGTGTGTGTGTGTGTGTGTGTGTGTGTGTGTGTGTGTGTGTGTGTGTGTGTGTGTGTGTGTGTGTGTGTGTGTGAGTGAGAGAGACTGCGTGTGGATATAGTTTTCTCTGTTTGATGTGCAAACATAGCTAAGCAGAGCCTCTTGTCATTTTCTGAGGCACTGCACTCCAAATGACCAAATCTTTATTTTGTTACTCTCAGAAAGAAGATTCCATAGTTATTAGTTTAATATTTTATTAGTTTACTAGTAAGGTTATGTTCATTGGAGAGCTACTAATAACATGTTTATTTGACAGAATCATATTTTTTTCTTCTTTTTTTGGTACAGCTCGTTTCATTTGATTGTATTTTCTGTATTTCATTCAACATTAAATTAAATTATAACATTAAATAATCAGTCTCCTCCTTTTTCTAGGTGTAGGCTACTTTTTGTATCACTTTTTGTATTATATTTGCATCACATGATCCTGAACAGGGACATAGTAGCTACCATTGAGGACACATGTCAAGTACATTCTGTAGTTAAAAACTATAACACATGGTGGATAATGTATAGGCTGATTCCAATATTCAATACAGTTTTATTTTGACAGCTTTTAAATCAACAAATAAATAAAGGAAATGTATTATTTTCCCACCAGAGTTTTATTTCTGGTAGCCTAGTGCAAAGAAGGCTTTAAAAAAATAAATTAAAGACAATCATATTGGGGAAATAAAATGTGTACAGACAGTGAATATAATTACAATGTTAACAGAATTAATGATTAAAAATAAAAACTATTTTGGGTTATTGGTATTTTTGTATAAAGACTTGTAAATGTTATCTGTCATAAATCCCATTTTGCTAAACAGCTAACCGCTAAATAGGAACGCTCAGACCTTGTGGAACCCGGTTTAATTTCAAGTCTTTTTACTGTCCAAAAATGTTCTCTGTTGTCTGGGCAACGGACTATTTTTATATCACAACCAAGATGAAAGATTGAAACCCAGACCTAGCTAACCCCAAATTACAGCGACGGTTGTGACAATGGACATATACCTTAAACAAAGAAAACGAGAACCGCGTCTGCCATCCAGAAACACTGGCCGGGACCCAGCGGCGACGCCCGCTTTTCAGTTCTTTCAAACCGGAGATGCTGGTCAGATTCCAACGCTGGTCGGGACTGGATATAGGCCTAGGTCCAACATTTGTGAAAACTACGTGGCCTTAGTTGGAGCAAGTTGTGAATTTGATGACGGAAAGCTTCCACCCATATCAACTCTTTTTAACAAACTACTTTATAAAGGTGTGTCAGCGGAGGTGAGTGGCAGCGGGGTCAGGTCAGAAACTGTCACTTCAGGTTCATGTCCAGAAGCAGGTTCTCAGGTCAGTGCAGTGAAGCTGCTTCCATCTGGAGACCAGATATTCCCGCTCCAGGTCACCGAGAAGCTGGATAAGAGACAGGCCAGTACAGCTGGAGAAAACTGGCTGAACCCAGATCCAGTCCACCTCACGACCTCACTCGGAGGTGATAGTCCGGTCACCACTTACACCATCCTGCCAACGGAGGAAGGTAACGTGACAGTATGCTAGCCCCATAGGGCCTGTGTGTGATAGTGCTGGGATGTGTATGGAAGCAGAGAAATAGCATAGGATAATAAAGTGTTAGGAATAAAAAAATAAAAAGCATATGTTGGAAAATCAAAATTAGAGATAGGCTACTAGCTAAGTCAAACAATTCGGCAACTAATGAGAAAATGAAATCACAATTGACATTCAAGTCATACCTTAGCCTATATACTAACAATTAAGTCAAAAATAATGACATACAAAGTAAAGATTCTGACTTTTTGAAATGTAATGAAAACTAGGTCAGACAGTCAGTCAAACTCATTAAGTCAAAATGATCAGATAAATAAAAAGTTTAACCTCAAAATCTAAATTATGAGATATTTGTAATAATTTTGATATAGTTAGTCAACATTATTCAAAATTCTGACCTCCCTTACTTATATTATAAGTTTTTCATGATTTTTTCTTGTCTTTTCCTGGTGGAAATTATTATTTTTTGAATCTGTGATAAGTGTCCTTAAATCTGCGTTTGTTATGTGAGCTTCAATTTACATAAACAGACCTCCAAAAAAGACAAATTATCTGTGCTCCAAAATGTATTTAATAATGAAAGGGAAAATAAATAAAAAGATAATCAGCAGGAATTTGACATACTTAGGGGTATATTTTCATTAGGTGTTTTGTCTATCCATGTATTTTTTTGTTAAGGGAATCATTATAAAAGTGATCAATAGTGTAATAACGTCAATCTTGTGTCTAATTCTGAATGTTTTATACAACTGCAAGTGAACGAATCAGTCCCCAAATGTCTCCTTCAGATCTGAAGCAGTTGCAGTCTGGCCAAGACAAGAATGGACACATTAAACGGCCACCAAATGCCTTTATCGTGTGGTCTCATATCCACCGAAATGCCCTGCGCAAAACCCATCCTGGAGCCAACATGACAGACATCAGTACTGTGCTGGGCTGTGAGTGGTCCAAGCTCAGTGAGGAACAGAAGTGGCCCTACTATGAAATGGCTCACAAACTGAAATACATGCATAGGCAGCAATTCCCTGGTACGGACAATTACACAGCTGATTAGAGGATAATCAACCTTTACTGCAAAGTTACTGTTGTGTCTTGTATGCAGGTATACAGTAGGATGTGTTTTCAGTTTGAATCTGTTGTGGTGTGGCTGGGTGAACCTCTGACTTCCACTTACTCGGCTTTCTGCTTTGCTATGTCATGCCAGATTATGAGTTTCGCCCCCAGAAGAAGAAAGACATAGAGTGTTTGTCCTCAGGGCAGGGAGCAGGACAGGACCCTGGCGTTTCCTTCTCACAGGCCGTGCCTCCAGCTCAATCCCAGTTGCAGGGCCCCAGCGTGTACCCATATCCTGCCATGATGGCCTACAGAGTGAGCTACTACCCAGCTTCTTGCCCATATCATCAAATGGGCCCCTACTCCAGGGTCCAGTCCAACTGTCCAAGGTCAGGCATCTTCAGTGAAATATTTCAGCTAGCCAATGTGTGAGAGCTTGTTTATATTCTTCAATTCTCCTTTTACAGCCCATGTAATGAATGTATTCTGACAACTCATAAATTAGGCAATATTAATTTTTAAATGTTTATTTTTTACTATCAACCCACAAGCCTCACAAGCAAAAACAACAAAAAAGGAAACACTTTGCTTTAGATTTTTTTTTTTTAAGCAGCAGCAAGTAGAGAATGATCTGGTTTTAGGAAACAAGTTATCTTAGTTTTATTCTTTGAGCCAGCCTTTTACATTTACAACATGGTTCCCTTTTACACACTGACTGTTAGGCCTACATGATACTTGTAAATTCACAGAATTCACAGAATTTACAAGTCATTGGCATTTGTTTTGACACATGCATGGAGCATTTTCTGTACAATTGACTTCCTGTGTGCTTATATCAGGGTTTTTTACAGATACCCAAATGCCTACAGCTCAACAAAGGAAGTGAGGAATTACCACAACACTCTGCATCAAACCGCATCAGAAAGCATTGAGCAGCCTGACATTGTCACCAGTCAGCAGCTTTCAGTCAACAACAAAGTAGGGTGCAAATATGAGGATGATGTTGATGTTTTTGGACTGCTCTAGGAGACGTTAAGCACACACAGGGCAATACTTTCAGCGATATTAGCAGAATCTATATTTTAATTCATGGCCAAATAAAATGTTCTGTGACTGTACCTGTTGGACTACTTTTATTATGTATTCTAAATCTACCAATACAAAATAAATGTTGTCTTAGTTTGGATCATTCATTTGTGTTAGTTAGTGTTCACAAATGAATGCAAGGAACATCCAAACCAAATTATATCTGTTGACTACAGACATACCGATACTACATGTATGAGTGTAAAACCATTATGTTACATTATGATTGTCAGCTGTAATTTTATTCAGATCTCATTTAAACCACCAGCAAAGGCAAAAAGTATACATACTTTCCTTTATTACAATTCTAATTTACTGGCACTTTACATGAGTAGTTTGTCTGCCTCCAAACATAATATTGTATTCTTTTATTGCCTCCACCTATTTAACTGCAAACAGATCAAGAAACATATGCCTACTTTAATTTGGCTGACATTTCAGTCCAAATAAGGGACTAATGAGCACTTTCAAACTCAATAGGAATAAGAGCTAGATATCAAAGACTGGAAGTGTAACAGTTTTTCTACTTTAGTAGCATAGTTGTTACTACTTTTGAGTAGAGGACTTCAGTTCTTTTTCCAACAATGTTCACTAGGCACACAAAATCCCTACCACCCCCCTAAACAGAGAGAGAAGTGGCAACAGCTAATTGAGTTTGTAAAAAGTGGTTGTGATTAGAATCCCATTTATTATCAACAACATTGCAGAGACTGATGCTGCATTCATGTGCTGTCGGAATATTCGGAAAATGTGTTCCCGAATTCCCCCTCTAGTCGGAACAACAACTCGGAAAATAGGCAACATTTTTGCTAAGAGACTTGCCGAGTTGGCGTCATATCACGCAGTGACATGGCAGACGAAAGTAAATGTTAGGTTATGTGAAACTTAATTTATGTATTGCATATACTTTTTGTTGCTCACATGTTATTTTTAATATGGTGTATTAGGTTGTAACTTTAGTTGCTTGCTGTCTACGTGGAGTGTATTAGAAAAGTTATATAGGCTATTACCATTAACCATGATGATAACAAGTCAGGTAAAGCAATATAGTCCCAGTGGTTTTAGGGAATGTGTTGGTGCAGCAAAAAGTCTGGGACAAAATCACTAATATGAAGCTTCAATTTGGAATAAATACAGGAAACGGCTTATCTGATCAAAAAAATACAACACATATTCTTTGTAGCGTCCATGTTTTCCCCCACATTACATGAACACATGCAGTCAGAAGCACGACCTCCCAACGCGGGACAAGGGACCATCCGAGGAGCTCCTGAATGCAGCATTACTGAACAAAGACATCATGAAAAACAGGACCCAATGAATGCTTGGCTACACCTCCGTCAGAAAATCATTATCCAAACAGAGCTCACACAGCTCGGACTGCGCTATGATTGACATGAAAGTTTAGCGAATACGAGAAGTAGAAACCACTTAGGGGCGTGTTCAGGAAGAGAGTGGTTACATTTTCCTGTAATGGCGGACCAGACAGAGAGCGAGACTATCGGGTTCAGCGACAACAGGTCAGATAATAGCAAATAATGTGTTAAAATGAAAATGAGCTCAGAGCACTATCAAGCACAAGCCGATGTATAATACGAAGTTGGTTGGCGTTGTTTTTTGGTTGAGGGGTTGTGATAAACTGTGGTTTTACTTGTAAATATAGCCATGCTAGCTAACTAGCTTTTAGCTAACTGACGATAGCCTGTGTTGCCAAGCGGCTCCTCTTTCCTCTCCGCTCGTGGCACGCGGTAAACACAGGCAGTAAGATCAAGCACAGCCAGATGTTTTCCTCTTTCAACGGGCTGCCTTCCTCACCAGGCCCCGAGTTTGTGTTCAGACACAGCTCATGTCATACGTGTGCGTTCTGTGCTCACATGTTAATGTATAGTAGCCACTCAGCTAAGCTATGCTACATTCATTAGTAAGCAGGAGCACACGCCTCCGTCCATGCAGTGTTTTGACTGGCGTTCTGTTGTCCTAGTTAGTAATAAACGAGATAAACTGAGTGTTTGATTTAATTTAAGATCAACGTATGTAATGTTACATCTTACCCTAAAGAAGGTGGAATAATAAACACATTAGAGCTACGTAACGTTACACCCAAAGGCTCCGTAGCAAAACATCATCCACGTCAGTGTGATTGCATCTTCAAAAACATATTTCTGCAGCTCACATGTTGTACATAAATCAGCAAAACGATATCATTACAAAGCCACGAATGCCAAATAGTTACTTACACACAGTCATTTGCAAAGTTGTTGTAATAATCTGCTAAACTAGCCACGTTTACACCTAGTAAACCTTAAATACAATCTGCCTGGATTGATAAGAAAGTACCAAATGTTATTTTTGCATGAACTGCTTTTTCCAATATTGTGAAGCACAATTTTGGTGCCTTAACTAATATTATAGAATTAATAACTGAGCTGAATTTCTCCCAGAATGATTTCTAAATTACTTGACCATGGCATCTGAAATATGTGTGACTTCATGTTATCATGCACTCTGATAACAACAATTCAACAATTTGAAATTTGCCACACCTAAGTAGATACTGTGATATTTGGAAAAAATGTGTGATATAGCCTTTTTATATGTTGCCCACCTTACCTGTAGTTACAGTTAAATTCAAGCATTAGAATTACCTTCAGTATTAGCATTGTAGTACTGATCACAGTGCTAGTATCACAGGGTTCTTGTTAATGCTACTTAGTGATTTGGTTGTAACGTCATATTGTTCTGGTGTGCTAGAATGGTGCAGCAGGCAGTGCGTTTCCGCGGCCCTGCGCCTGCACCTGCGTCTGTCCAGACCCCAGTGTTACGAGGCCCACCACCACTCCTTAGGCCACCACCGCCTCCTTTTGGGATGATGAGGGGACCCCCGCCCCGACCCCCATTTGCACGCCCACCCTTTGACCCCAACATGCCGCCCATCCCACCACCAGGAAGCATGCCTCCACCCATTGGACCTCCACATCTACAGGTGACTGACTCCCATTCTTATGTGCCATGCATGTTTTGTGTAAGGCTATATACTTTGCCTGCAGTGATGTTCTACACAGCATTATAGAGAAACTTTTATTTGGAAGTTATTCAGCATAACTGAGGTTTATCAGTGAAGTGCACTGCAGAGCAGACGTGTGTGTGTGTGTGTGTGTGTGTGTGTGTGTGTGTGTGTGTGTGTGTGTGTGTGTGTGTGTGTGTGTGTGTGTGTGTGTGTGTGTGTGTGTGTGTGTGTGTGTGTGTGTGTGTGTGTGTGTGTGTCCGTCCCCAAAGGGTAATTCCTTTAGCAGAGAAACGATCCACAGTTCGTTTTGGAATTCATATCAATCATTGGTTCAGCCATCTGGCAGGCAAATACATTTACCACAAAAAAAGCATTAGTCCTTTTGGGCACAGATAACAGTAGTTTTAGCTCCATAAAACCATATTATAATCTCTATGGTTTAAGTCATTTTCCTGCTTGATTCTATTTGACTTCTTAATTGATTCTCAGATCCAGTGGGATTCTCTCTTGAATGGTGCAATATTAATGCACGGACCTCCTAATTTGAATTCAGAGGTTTCAAGTGCCGGCTGCTGGCTAAATAGTCAACTGCTTATCTGACTGGCTACCAGGGACTCATATGGGCCATTTTATATGCCTAGCCCTACTCCTTACAGTCTGAAAATGTAATGCTTGGTCTCTATCGTCTGCTGCAGAGACCTCCGTTCCTTCCCCCTCCCATGGGAAACCTGCCGCCTCCTCCAGGGATGCTGTTTCCTCCTGGGATGCCCCCGGTTCCTGCATCTGGAGCCCCTGCACTCAACCCTGCAGAGGAGATTTGGGTAGAGAACAAGACACCAGAGGGAAAGGTAAGCTAATAGTAATATGTGAACACATCGTAGGGTCACTATACTGGTTTACACAGTCTGGAAAAGCACAGAGAATGAATTAAGGATTTTTACAGTCTTTTAAAGTTTTTCCAAAAGCATATTAAAATATAGAAAACTATAGCCCTTAAGAAAGAGACAGCATTGGTATTACTGGGGGTTGTCTGTTGATGAGGAATCTATTATTGATTATTATGATTTAATGGTGCTGATCAGCTTTGCAGGAGGTAAAACTGTCGGTAGAACTAGAAATATACACCGTTTAAAGGAGCCACTGACTCACTTAAAATGATTAATTGTTTCGTTGTAGAGCTTTTGTTGCACACACACAACATAATTAAAGAAAATCTCACGGTAAATTGTCTAATTAATATCTTTAACATTAGTTTGTAAATTGGGCTGGCATTCCAAAATAAGTCATTTTAGGAGAAATCTTGCTTAGTAAATTTCAATATAAAAAACAACATTGATTCACTCCATAAAAACATCCTGTGATATGACTGCAGGGGTAGATGATTGTTTACTGTTTGTTCCCAAGTTACAAGTGTTTTCTTGTCTACTATCCCTTCCACAGGCATATTACTACAACGCCAGGACCAGAGAGTCATCATGGAGTAAACCGGATGGTGTGAAGATCATCCAGCAGTCTGAACTCAACCCTCTTCTTGTAGCGGGGTCTGCAGGGCCCGGTCCAAGTGTGGGGGTGACTACAGCTGCCAGCTCGAGCAGTGTCAACACTACAGCCAGCACAGCAGCCACAGCCTCCCCTACTCAGGCCCTGTCCACAACCCCATCCCGCACACTCACCTCCAGTCCAGACTCCTCCACCCCTTCCCCCTCTGTGACCATTGCAGGTAATTACGCAGTCTTATATTGACCACACACACACACACACACACACACACACACACACACACACACACACACACACACACACACACACACACACACACACACACACACACACACACACACACACACAAAAAAAAATCCTCTTTTTTTTTCCCCCAAAAGCCACTGTTGTAGCAGACCTATCTCCTGTTGCCACAGCGTCCTCAACTGTTGCTGTGTCTCCAGTCACTGTGGTAACGGTTTCCACGGTACCGTCACCTGTTACGGCTGTGCAGACCATGCCACTGCTGCCTGCAGGCATGCCCCACAATGTGGCCCAGCCCACCGCGGCCATGTCTGCTTTCCCCCCTGTCATGGTGCCTCCTTTCAGGGTGCCCTTGCCAGGCATGCACATCCCTCTACCAGGTAAGAACCGCACACCAAGAGCAAGAAACTAACAGGCCACAATATGTAGCTGCTTTCATTATGCTACAAATAGGTTATATAAATATTTAGGAATCCAGGAAAATAGTCCTACAAAAAATACTGCAATTTTATGCACAGTTATATTGCAGATTTGTTGGTCGGGCTCCAGGATTAATTTAGTTTTTAGTCTGACATGTTGAAAGTAGAAATATCCTGAGCCGGGCGGGGCCAATCTGGGCTAAGAGTGGCAAAGTGATATTTTCTTTCTCTAGCTGATTCTGTCTCCCTGTTACAATTTCATCAATGTCAGATCAAATATATATATGGCATTTCCAAATCTTGATAATGATATATATCACGATATAGCATGTTTGGTGGTAATACTTCTGTGAAAATTAAATACAAATGAAAAGTACTGAGTATCTTTTTCTTTTTGTTAAAACTTTAGTGCAAAATGAACATAATGTGCAAATTACGTTGATACCGTCGTAATGCAGTTTGGCTGCTGTTTTTCCCCCCCGACATTGCAATAGAAATAAAGTGTATATGTGATAGACATTTTCGTTTTGATGATATATAATGTCATATCGCCCAGCCCTATTTTGAACCAGGCCCTTTGATATTTGGATTAAGTAGCTCCTGGAAAATATGGTGGGCCAAATTTTGTAGGACACACCTGTTATTTTAATGTACATATTTAATCAAAATTGTATAGGCCTATCTCCTGCTGCTCTGTAAATATAGAAATCAGAGTCGGCATCTGCAGATATGTAGCATTTGAGGGCTTACATCAGGGCCAAAAAAACTTGATCGGGATACCCCTAGTAATATAATGTTGCTAGTAATTTAACCAGTTAAGATTACTCGATTCCTCTAATGCTAATAGGCTACTTAGCTGTGTAAATGCTTTTTGACAACTGATATTCAGTTAGCCTCTGTGGAAACTCTGACTCCTTATGGGTTAATTTTTGATTACATCAGAAAAGGAGCGTAGACAGTGGACTCCAGCTCTTGCTGTTATTGGAACACCACAGAAGGTGGGGGGGATTATAGGGACACTTCTATACATGTAAATGTAACAAGTGTCTCAAAAGACTTCCCACCAGATATCTCCTGGTCATCGATAACTATTTAGTTCAGTCAGCACAGATTTGTCAGGCAACATTTTGTTTAAGGGTGGCACAAGGACAAGTCTTGAGTGTAGTGTCTTGGATTAAAATTTAGGCTAATATAAATGCTCCTTTTGTGTTTGCTTTCAAAGTTGTTTCTGTGGCTTTTCTCTTCTCCTCTGTTATGTGTCTTATTCTTCTGTCCCTTCTTTTGGTATATTTTGATCAAAGAAGGTTAATGGTCTGGTTAAGTCTCCTGTTTATTGTGTTCTTTGTGGAGGAAGTGTCTGGCAGTATCAGAATTACAGTTAGTTAGTTTTAGACTGGGGCTGATTGTTATTTTGCTGACAAATATCAGACTGAGCGCTTCCTGATTGACTTTGAGATTTGTGGTGTTCCTACATTATGCATTCACTATTTTGGATTTTTTTTTGTTTTTATCATAATTGTTAATGTAGTAATGGCCTCCAAATAAATCTTAGTTTGTAAACCTAATGTATGCTGTGCTCTTTCATCTCTCAACGTCTAACGTCAACAGAGGCTGAGTAACTGTTGTAACATAACAGTAATGCACAATTCAAAATATGGGCGTGCGTTTTGTCTGAGTCGGGCCACAAACAAAATCTTACACACATGGTAGCTCATGTCTAGTGTCCTGCTGTGTTCAACCAGATGATTGCTTGTCTGTTGTTCTTGCAGGTGTAGCAATGATGCAGATAGTAGGTGCCCCCTGTGTAAAGGCAGGCCCCAGCCCCAACGGTAAACACCCAGCCGCTCGCATCTCAGATCTACAGTAGATGGCATGGTAGTGAATGGTGTCTACATGATTCATATGGTATATATGGGAAACCTCAAACAGGGGCATGGTGGTGAATGCTGTGAATATGATCCATCCGGTGTACAGTAGGAATTTCTTCCATTCCAACAGACAGAAGCAGAACATACAGCTTGATTGTTATTAAGCCTTGTTAAACTCATTTGGGATTATTTTTTACAGACTTAACATGTTATTTGCTCTGAATTTAAAAAGGCAGAGCTGCAGGGCATACATACAACATTGTATCACCATTATATATTTTTATAAAGATATTTACTTTGCATCCCCTTGTTTAAAACAAATGGGAAACAGAAAAAATATTTCCTGGTGCAAACATTAATATTCAGCTCACCCTAAATGATGAATGTCCTTTGTTTGTGCGTTGTCCAAATGGCTTTAAGTAAATGAAAGGACAATTGAAAATCAGCAACAAAATTGTTAGATTGGGCCGAGTCGTTGATTGTTAGGATCAGTCATTTTGAGGTGTGTGGTTGGTTAATGTAACCAAGTTGAGACAGAGAGGCTTCTGCTTAGTAGAGATTCAGTAATATAGCAGTTAGGGCTACATGTTGTGCTTGTCTTCTTTTGTGGCATGGTTGTGTGTGTGTGTGGTCTCTGCTTTGTTTTTCTGTATATGCGGCCTGTGTTTGTTGTCAGTTTTGTTTCTTGAAGGCATCTTTAGACATGAGCAGTTTCTTCCACAAAATGATGATAATAATATTTTCTTTATTCACTCACTCATCTAATAATCTACTCCTCTAGATCCGAGGTTCTCAATCTTTTTTCAGCCAAGGACCCCTTACAAGATAGAGAATATACCGGGGAACCCCTCATGTATGTCCCTAATTTGATGTAGCCTAATTTTTATACTTCTATAGTCTTAGTTATGTGAAAGAACAACACAAGAGAAATGTATTAGAAAGATAGTAGACATGTATTGAACATATTTGCAGATTCTAAGAGTTATAGATTTGTTAGATTAGAATGTAATCTATAAAATATTATAGATTTAAGCCTTTTGTTTAAAAAAACAAACAAATGTCATGATAATTTAAATTAATTAATCTGTAAATTGTTTATGGACCCCCTGGCAGAGTGCCACGGACCCCACTTTGAGAATCACTGCTCTAGATGACCAGGCAAATACTTAGAGGGACAGCCCTTTTTAAGTTGCATTGAATCCATTTTAGTCTGCCTGCGGAGCTCTCTGTCTCACCTCTGGTTTTGCTTATACATGTTTTTGATTACAAATGTGAAACCATGGTGTAAAAGGCATTTTACAAACTGATGTATAAACTAATGCCCTTTCTAGAGCATAGTCCACTGTTATTATTGTCTCAGACAAAAAGATGAGTCTCAGACAATCATGGTATGTCTCTTTCCTCTCTGATTACTTACAGGCATGCTTCCTGGCATGGGTCCGCCTTTAGTTTCCATGATGCACCCACACCTGGCTCTCTCGGCAGCTCCTGCCTCCATGGCTGGTTCATTGCAGCTGCCCGAATGGTCAGAGTACAAAACAGCTGATGGGAAAACGTACTACTACAACAACCGAACACTGGAGTCCACCTGGGAGAAACCACCGGCCCTCGTGGAGAAAGGTAGGCACTGCTGACTAGTGCACACACAAGCTTGGTCAGGCCCGACATGATGAGATGATCCGTGGTTGGGTGGAACATAAATGGTTTTAGTAGATGATGGGTGCCAAGCTTGGGCTGGTTTCCAGTATCACCAATCTCAAAAGCTTTACCTACTTTGATTTACTGCTCACCGACAACACTGTCATTTGTCTGACAAGCTACACAGCCAAACAACAAACAAAACCCCTCATCCCACATTACCTGTTCTAAGATTTGCCGGTGTCACTTGCGGCAGGTATGACTGATAATTAGCAGGTTTACTGAACATGAAACCCTGGCAGAATTGATGACATGCTGCATTTCTTGAGTTACATTACACCACTTTTAGTGACAGTTTGTGTGTGTGTGTGTGTGTGTGTGCTTTTTTTTTCTCCTCCATTAGAAAAAGAAGCAGAAAGGGTCAAGGAACGTCTGGCCCAGGAGGAGGCTGAGGCGATGGAGATGGAGGATGAGGAGAACAAAACAGATAACACTAACAATGAGAAGGAGGTATGTGAAGAGTTGTATTGCCTGGTTGAACCATAGACTGTATAAAATATGGACAAGGTCTCTGCGACGTCACCCATAGGTTTCTGAAGAGCCAAAATGAAGCTCCCGGGGGCTCCAGCCGTCGCCATGTTGGTAGTGCCCTTAGTTGCCCAACTCCCTGCTAATCCAAATATAGGCAAAGAGGTGGAGCGTGGACGAAGCTGAGGCAGGCCCAGTGAAGCCTACAGTCTATGCTCGCCTCTTGTGACTCAAAGCATCATGCCCTTAATTATGCATAACTTTAAGCCTTAATATAATTGAAATGGGTGAGTTAGAAAACAATTCACCCCCCCCGTACAGTTGTCATGAAAGGGGAAATTAGCTTTAGAGAGTTGAGTTTTTTGTACCATGCTGAAAACATGTTTATTTATCTGCTGTAGAGTTGGCCATTTTAACATGGGGGTCTGTGGGGATTGACTTCCTTTTGGAAACGGGCCATTCGAGGAACTGTTTTTGGCACTAACGCGTTGGCTTCATTTTTCAGCACGAGAGGTTGCTGATTGGGTTGAACAACAAAAAGAAAAAAACTTGGCCTCAAATTTTTTTTACTTAAAAGTGCGTAGTTGCCATGACTATAATTAAGTACAGTATTCTCAAAACATGTTGTAAAAGGGTAAGATTATTTATAATATTTCAGAATGCAAGAAATTCTGTACACTGCACAACAAACTATACTTCATAACTTTTCTACGTGTAAAATAATGATATATTATGACATTGATTTAAAAAGATATAAGAATATAGATAAGCTATAGTTTTGCAGTATAAATGTAATAGTAATGGAGATAATAGGGTTTTTTCTTTCCTTCTTTATCAAGGAGCCAAAAGAAGAAGAGATGACCGAGGAGGAAAAAGCTGCTCAGAAAGCCAGACCTGTAGCCACCAACCCTATCCCTGGCACACCATGGTACACACACCACATCACAGTCCACACCATCTCTCCACTTTGCTTTATTACAATAAACCTAATGCATTTAATAATTTATCAGGTGTGTGGTATGGACGGGTGACGATCGCGTGTTCTTCTACAATCCGACAACGCGGCTGTCCATGTGGGACCGGCCCGAGGAGCTGGTTGGTCGAGCTGATGTCGACAAGCACATCCAGGAGCCGCCGCACAAGAGAGGCCTGGGCGACGCCAAGAAGACAGGTGTGGACAAACAAACGTTCACATGCAGTTGGTGATAATGACATTCAACACAGTACTTTTGATTGTTGAGAAATATAAGCTAGTTGCTTGATGAGTTATAAAACAGTTCACCCTTGTCATGAAGGGGGAAATTAGCTTAAGAGCTTTAGTTGGGCATTTTAACATGGGGGTCTATGGGGATTGACTTCCTTTTGGGTCGGCTAAGATGGCATTAACACGTTGGCTTCATTTTTCAGCATCAGAGTTTGCTGCTTGGGTTGAACAACAAAAAGAAAAAGAAAAAACTCAAAAGTGCATTGTTGCCATGACCACAATTAAGTACATTATTAGCAAAGCATGTTGGATAAGGATAAGATTATTTATAATATAAGCTAATTGCTTGATTAGTAATGTTGATCATTTGAAGCAATTACATGTTTAAAGTCACAAAACCAGTGGCCAGAGAAACACTGAACAAGAAAGTGCTGCTATCATCTTAAATTGTTCGCTGCAGTGTGTAGTATTTATTTTGTGTGTGTGTGTGTTCATTCACAGGTGTCAATAAGGAGGAGCCAGAACTGGCCATTGCTACTGAAGAGAATCAGGATGAGGAGCCATCCAAAGCCAAAAAGAGAAAGTAAGTCATGCTCTATAGTACCTCACCTTATCTCTCTAAAAAAATATTAATAATATTAATATATCAATTGTCAGTCTTCCTTAACCCTTTTCCTTCACTTTAACAGGAAGGAGGAGGTAAAAGAGGCAGACTCTGAGAAGGAAGCAGCAATGGAGGCAGAGCTCAGAGCTGCCAGAGAACGAGCTATAGTGCCGCTAGATGCCCGGATGACCCAGTTTAAAGAAATGCTGCTGGAGAGAGGGGTAACACCAATAATTTTTTTGTTTTCTACACTGTATGTAGACACAAAATATTTAATCTTTAATATATGCAAGCTTAAATTGGACTGTCTAATGCCAGCTTTGTTTATCTTACATGTAGGTGTCTGCATTCTCGACTTGGGACAAAGAGCTTCATAAGATTGTGTTTGACCCACGTTACCTTCTGCTCAACCCAAAAGAGAGGAAACAGGTTACGTTTCTCCCCCTTTCTCAAGTGTTTTCCTCTCTCCCCTCATTGTTACTCATTCTCACAATATTGTGTTCTACTTCAGGTGTTTGACCAGTATGTGAAGACGCGAGCGGAGGAGGAGAGGAAGGAGAAGAAGAACAAGCTGATGCAGGCCAAAGACGAGTTCAGGAGGATGATGGAGGAAGCAAAGTTTACACCAAGGTAAAAAGACAGGCCAGTTTTTCTACTGGTACTTTGTGTTTTAAGCCAATTTTGAAATGAATCAGTTACTTTATTCTTATTACGACTTATCAATATCTTTCGTTGATGAGCATGAGTAAAACAGATATGTGATTCAACGTTTACTACAATATTTAATATCATAATATACTATTAGTATTTAACATAATAAGGTGTTGGTATTGTTTTCTTACTCTTTGTGGACAAGAGATCATTTAATGAGAGGTTTGTAACTTTTCACTTTTTCGAAGTTAAAACTGCATTGTTTTTTCCTTTTCTTTTTTTTTTATCATAACAGAACAACATTCAGTGATTTTGCAGTGAAGCATGGCCGAGATCCGCGATTTAAGACCATAGAAAAGATGAAGGACAGGGAGGCGATCTTCATGGAATTTATGACTGCTATGAGGAAGAGGGAGAAAGAGGACTCAAAGTCCAGAGGAGAGAAGGTATCACCCGCTCACATTCAAATATTAATGTACGTATTTCTCTAGAACAAGACTGGTGTTTTTTTAGGTGAAAGAGGTCGATTGACCATGAGTCAAGACCTCTGCAGGCTTTTACCATCTGCAGGGGTCCTGCTTTCCTGCTCACCATTTGTATCTGGACAGATTTCTACATTTTATGTGTGTGTGTGTGTGTGTGTGTGTGTGTGTTGCTGCCAGGTGAAGCAAGACTTCTTTGATCTCCTAAGTGAGCAGCACATAGAGGGAGGCCAGCGGTGGAGCAAGTTGAAAGAGAGGCTAGAGACTGACCCACGATACAAGGCTGTAGAGAGCTCCGCGCTCAGAGAAGAACTTTTCAAACAGTACATGGAAAAACAAGCCAAGGTATGAGCAGTTCTTTGTATGGAAGATGATGGCTTCAATATGTATGTCCTAGTGATATCTGATCAGCATGAGAGCAGCTGTAAACGTATTGTTCAGTGTTGAACTGAACATTTCTTTTTACTTTTGTACAAGCGTGTTATAAATTGAATTGAATGAATTGATTAGAGATGCACCGATTGACCGGCTGGTGACCGGAATTGGCCCATTTTCCAGTGATCAGCCGCGACCGGCTGGTCAGTCTGAAATGCCGATTTTATGCTGGTCAGATACTGTAAATAAATAACATTGTAAAGGCTACCATACACAATGCATAGGAATTATATATAGGCTAGCAAATAATAACAATAAACCCACTATTAATTACATTATCTTAATGCAGTGTAACTACTGTAGCATGTAAATGTACATAAAATACAAACGTGAGTAAGGGCGTTCAATAATCACCATTATATCGAATCAACAAACACGTGCAACCTAGCTAGCAGGTGAAGAACAAACAACGAAATCACCAGCTAACAATGAACTGACAACAAAATGTTCTATGCAAAATGTAAAATGTTCTATTAAAGAAAAGATGGAAAATAAATATTTGTGTGTGCTGTAAAGTGGTTAGAAAAAATGAAATCGGAATCAGCTAAAGTCTGTATCGGCAGGTCAAACTCAATGAGAAATTGGAATCGGACTAGAAAATTGGTGCATCTCTAAAATCAATTACTAATTGAGCAATCTTTTTATAGGTATATGGATTGTGAGCGAATGCGTATAGATAAGTCAGTCCACTCTAAAAGTGTTCATTAAGCCCAATTCAGCCTACAGTAGTTTCTGACTACTCTGTAGTATTTTCTGCCATGCAAGGCAATACATTCCTGACGAGTAAAAACAAGTTAAAGCATCTCCTGATGATTGAGCGTAATCCTCATTGTCGACATCACATAACAAACGAAACTGACCACAGACCACATGCGTCATCGTCCACAGAGTGTGGACATCGATAAGGAGAGAGAGTTGGAGCGGCAGGCTCGTATCGAGGCCAGTCTCCGAGAGAGGGAGCGGGAGGTGCAGAAGGCCCGATCAGAACAGACCAAAGAGATTGACCGAGAGAGGGAGCAGCACAAGAGGGAGGAGGCCATCCAGCATTTCAAAGCTCTCATGTCTGATATGGTGAGATGCTCTGCAGCTTTGTTTATTTCCCCATGAAACTTGCTGTAATGTGATGAAAAATAATAATCATATTTTCCTTAATTTTGCGTTATCTCCAGTCACTTTTTTAAAATTTAAGAATAATAATAAGAAAAATTTATTGGATGGAGGAATGATCATATAGGATGTTTAAGAGCACTTTCTGAACATTTGAGAAATGCAGGTATGTTGTCGGGATCACAAGACAAATGTGTTTTTTTTTGTTCGTTCATTCCTCAGGTACGGTCTTCAGATGCAACGTGGTCAGACACACGTCGCAACCTGCGGAAGGACCATCGCTGGGAATCGGCATCACTGCTAGAGAGAGAGGAAAAGGAGAAGCTGTTCAATGAACATGTAGAAGCACTGGCCAAGAAGAAGAAAGAACATTTCAGGCAGCTATTGGATGAGACCAGCATGGTGAGAAGTAAAAAGGTGCCAAAAGCAGGACAAGTTGTCACTCATACTAAGCTATTCATTTTGTCTCTATTTGCTTTTTTCTTTTGTATGTACACATGGACACATATAACCAGCATGACTAGAAGGAACATAAAACGGTCATGTCAATTGGTGTGCTTTATCAATTATTTTTATATACTTGCTTCACCTTAATTCCTGATTTATTTAATTAGCTTTTTGACAATGTTTTTTGTTTGTGTTGTAGATCACTCTGACCACCACATGGAAGGAGGTGAAGAAGGTTATCAAGGAGGACCCTCGCTGTATTAAGTTTTCCTCCAGCGACAGAGTAAGACTTATGTTTTGTATGATTTATGAAATGATATAAGATTATAGTCACTTTCTGACAATTAACTGGAGTTTTGTAACTCCAGTGACGGCTTAAGACATGCTGTAGTTACATTGCAAGAATCTCAAGCAAAATGATGAAAAAGAAAAAAAACAAGGCACTCTCCTCTTACTCTGTTATGTAGGGAAGACCAGCAAAAACAATCTAGAAAGACCAAAACTAGGAACACATCAGCCATACATCAGCTGGCTTCTTGCGTACATTTTAACCACAGTTCTGAATTGATCAAAAGGGTAGTTGATATATTTCTATCGGTCTGAAATGTGTTATCATGCAAGTTTAATTAGGCGGTAACAGTTTCATTAATTTTATTTAGTTTTGCCTTCTGATGTGTTAATCTGTGTGTCTGTAGAAGAGACAGCGGGAGTTTGAAGATTACATCAAAGACAAGTACATCACAGCCAAAGCTGACTTCAGAACCCTGCTCAAGGAGACAAAGTTCATCACATACAGGTGTGTACACTCACTTTCACATACTAGATGGATCATCCAAACAAGTGTCTAATAGCAATAAAAATATTACAAATTGTTTGTTTGCACATATATGCACACATTTATATACACACACACAAATATATATTCAATATATATACCTTAGTTCAATTGCAGCCCAGAAATCTTCCAGAAAAAAAGTATTTACGAGCAACTACACTTGTCCTAGGCCATTATTTTCCCATTACTTCAGATGCCGTTTTTTAATTAGTTTTCCATTCTATTAAGCAGACTGAGACAAACATTGTAAATGCATATGTGAAATTCATTTTTGGTCCTAATAACTTTAGTAAATGGTTGAATAATTCTTAGACAATTAGCATTTGAGTCGAGACAAGAAGCAAACATGTATATGTCAAGTCAACTTTATTGTCAATTCTGCAATATGTACCAGACATACAGGCAATTGAAAGAGGGGGAGGGAGAGAGGGGAGGGTGTTGAGCTTCCTGACAGCCTGGGGAATGAAGCTGTTCACCAGTCTGGTGGAACAGGCTCGGATGCTCCGGTACCTTCTCCCAGATGGCAGGAGGCTGAAGTGGCTGTTTGAGGGGTGGCTGAGGTCACCCACAATGCAGGTTGGTTTGCAGGTGAGGCGGCTTTGGTAAATGTCCATGAGTGAGGGGAGCGGGACTATGCGCTGCAGGGTCTTACGGTTGGAGGCGGTGCAGCTCCCGTACCACACAGTGATGCAGCTGGACAGGGTGCTCACAATAGTGCCCCTGTAGAAGGAACACAAGTTGGGTGGGTGAGGGGGGTGAGTGGGTGGGGGGAGGAGGTGGTGGCTCTCTTCAGTTTGTGGAGGAAGTAGAGGCACCGCTGGGACTTCTTGGCCAGTGATGCAGTGTTTGTTGTCCAGGAGAGGTCCTCGCTGATGTGCACCCCCAGGAATTTGGTGGTGCTCACTCTCCACAGCAGCACCGTTGATGGTCAGTGGGGGTTTTGGGGTGGGACCTCTCCGGAAATCAATAACTACTTTCTTGGTCTTGTCAACGTTCAGGAAGAGGTTATTTCCACTGCACCACGTGGCCAGTTGGCTGACCTCCTTCTGGTAGTAGGGCTCATCATTGTTGTAGAGGACAACCACCACAGTTGTGTCGTCTGCAAACTTCACAGTGTGGTTGCTGCTGAAGTCATAGATCAGCAGTGTGAAGAGCAGCGGGCTGAGCACACAACCTTGGGGGGGCCCCGTGTTCCAAGAATGGTGGTTCTTGATGTGCTGCTGCCATACCCGTACTGCCTGAGGCCTCTCACTAAGGAAGTCCAGTTACATAGTGAAGTGCTGAGCCCCAGCTGGTCCAGTTTGCAGATCAGCTGCTGAGGGATGATGGTGTTGAATGCTGAACTAAAGTCTATGAACAGCATTCTGACGTATGAGTTTTTGGTATCCAGGTGGGTGAGTGCTGGGCAGAACAGATTGCATCCTCTATGGATCTGTTATGTGAGCCATGACTAGCCTTTCAAAGCACTTCATGATGATGGGGGTCAGTGCAACGGGGTGATAGTCATTAAAAGTGGATGGAGAGGGCTTCTTTGGAACAGGTATGATGGTGGTGGCTTTGAAGCATGACAGAAAAACAGCCTGACTCAGAGAAGCGTCAAAGATGTCTGTGAAGACATCTTTGAGCTCCTCTGCACAGTCGTTGAGCACACGGCCAGGGATGTTGTCTGGACCTGCAGCCTTGCGGGTCTTGATCTTGGAGAGGGTTCTCTTCACACAGATGGCACCGGATGTGATGGTGATAAACATCTTGTGTCACTTATAAACCGTCAATGTTTTTTTTTTTTTTAAACCCTGACTAGGGGTGGGAATCACCAGAGGCCTCACGATACGATATCATCACGATACTTATGTCACGATACAATATTTTTGCGATTTTAAAGAGATTGCAATATTCTGCGATATATTGCAATTTATTACCTTTTTTCCAACTTCAAATTATGTCCCCAAAACAAAACTTTGTCAACATCTGTTTTATCTAAAAAGATACATTTCTCTGTTTGTTCATCTCAATTCAATTTTATTGCTGCAAAATGGGATTGTCAAGCAGATAAACTGACCAACACATATATCATAAAAGATCGATACTTGGCGTCTGTGTATCGATACAGTATTGCAACGGAAAATATTGCGATACTATGCTGTATTGATTTTTCCCCCACCCCTACCCAATCAAAATATTTGTCTTGAAGGGATTTTGTTGCAAAGGAAAGTCTGACAGTACAAAAATGTATCTAATAAAGAGACATGAACCAAAATCTGAACAGCAGCTTTTGTACTTAAATCTCACAGAGAGAATACTGTTCATAGTATTACCATGCTGCTTCTGAGTGCCTTCTGCCTGTCTCACATCCTCTCTTCCCTCAGGTCGAGAAAGCTGATCCAGGAGTCAGAGCAGCATCTGAAAGATGTGGAGAAGATCCTTCAGAACGACAAACGGTACCTTGTTCTGGAGTGTGTCCCTGAGGAGCGCAGGAAGCTCATCATGTTCTACATCGAAGATCTAGACCGCCGTGGCCCACCGCCTCCCCCCACTGCCTCTGAGCCCACCCGCCGCTCTACAAAGTGACCAATAATATCATCTTCTTGGCCGGTTCCTACTCCTACTTGCCCTCCCTTTGGCCAGAGCATGATCTCCCCCAAACTCCCCCTGAACCCCGCCCTCCAGGCCCACAGCTGGCCTTGCAGTGTTATTGCTGGGGCTCATGTTGTTTAGACATGAACTATAGAGATGAACGGTTAAGGTCTCTATGTTATGTCACCTCTTAGCCCTGAAATAGCCCTGCATTTAAGGCAACCGCAAGAAACAGAGGTTACCTGATGTTAAGGTGACCCTTGAGGCCTCACCTCTGACTGACCACAATAGAGGGAGAGGGGATAGTGATAAGGCTGCTGCCTGAGCAGCCACAGAGTGTAAGATAGCTGATGTAAGTGTGTGTGTGTGTGTGTGTGTGTGTGCGTGCGTGTGTGTGCGCGCGCGCGTGTGTGCGCATGTGTCTGAGGCGTCCTTAAGCCTTACTGCTCCACTTTGCCAGTCATTTTTTTCAGCGGCTCAGTGTGAATGTTAGTTTCTGCTCAGTGGTTTACTCCGACGTTGCAGCAGTTTCTCTGTTCAATGAAATAAAGGCAACTTCCACTGTTTTTCAATATGTTGTCATGTGGATTTTTTTTCTAAGTGAACACATGTATACACTTTACACTGTGTAAATATTACTGAAGGAAGCTCTGATCTGTATGTTGAAAATAACCCTAACTTAAAACATTTTTTGTGGACAACGATACAATTATGCTGTATCATATTTAAATTAGCCAATGTGGCTGCTTTCAATAGACGGGTTTCCTGTTTACAAACATTACAGGGTGCGTACGCATACCAGGGGCAGAAAGACAGATTGGTGAGCTGGTCCGATAATGCAAACGCATTTTTGTCTCAGTGCACATTGTCTTAGTCCCTTCGTTTCGTCATGGCATTTATATAACACATACTCTACGGTCTTACAAAGCTAACGTTTTTGACCGATTACAATTTAATCATTTTTTGTGAGCTGGAGAGCTCTCGTTATGAGAAGCTAGCTATAGCTCTGTTTGCCATTCATTCCAACGGGGAAACATCGCGGCTAGAATTTCGACATGCATTCCGGTGGCGTATTCCTTTAAGCTTTCCTTATTGTTTGTATATAACTGCTGACTTAATAAAACATGATTTTAGTTGGATCTGTTTGTCGGTCTTTAATTTTGCAGTGTTACTGTGATATATATGTATGGCTATAGTTATCATTTTAGGCTAATGTAATAGCCCGTGTTAGCAGCAGGGTTACTCCTGAGTGTACCATTATGGTTGGTTTATGCCTTAAAATAATTGCTAGGATTTCTGGGAAAAGTTACGATATGTTAGTTTCAAAACATCACTGCAGGTTGATTGTTTTTCGCAGCAGAGGTTGATTGTGGGCGAGAGGGCCATAACACTGTCTTGGTTAGCTCGCCGAAGCTCTACTGCCACTGTCTCGGCAACGTTAGCTAATGTAGGCTAACTATAGCCAGTTAGCTTTGTATGTAACGTAACAAAAACCCACCCATCTCACAGGAGCGAAGCTTAATATTTCATTCAATAAAGTTATGTACAAAATGAGCACTAACGCCACAGGTCTTATGTTGGCAAGGTGGACGCAGACGACTGCCTTCGGAGTTTACTATATCGATATTGAGTTGAGTTGTAGCAAGTACGTAGACTCACTGCCGCGGAGCTGCTCAGACGGCTGTGATTGGTTGAAACAAGCCAGGCGTTCAGATGACATTCCGGACGTGGATGTCAGCGACCTGTCTATGTCGTATTGTATACTGTCTATGGTCTATGTGAGCGACCCAAAGCCTATGCCCATAGCGACCGTTGGTTGGAGAATTGATCTGCATCGTCATGACAATAAAGCTATCTTTTGTGCAGTATTACGATCCAATTTAAAACGCAATCTTATTCATTTAGCTACTTAATCGACATGTACATTTCATTGTTTTGAACATACTACCCGTCTTAAGGAAAGAGAAAATGAGGAACCTCATTTTGACCTAATGTATTAACTGTCGCTGCACTGCACCCGCTCTCCTCCTCTCCTCCTCTCCTCCTCTCCTCCACTCCTCCACTCCTCCCGGTTAAACGTTATCGCAGCTCCGGTGCCGCTATGGGCTGCCCTCTTCTCCTGCTGATCGTTGTCGTGCTGTCAGCATGGTCGGCTATCGGAGACCCGGCGGGATCCGCTGATGTCGACGGAGCTCCGCCTTCTAAAATAGGCAAGAAAAGTGTTAAAACCTCATTGTCAGCTGTTTAATTTAGCACGCATTCAGATGGTTAAAGCTAGCCTGACTGAGAGATAATAATGTAACCGTTAGTGTTCATTAGCTAACGTTAACTCCTGTATTGTGTTTTAATGATGAGCAGACATGTAACGTTAATTGGAAATTAATTTAGCTAGCTAGGTTATTAGATATGCATGCATTAATGTGGGCTATTGAAGCTAGCTATATATGCAGGTAGCTAGCTAGGTAAGTTAGCTAGCTAATATTTTGTAATCTATGCTAAGACTTTACAAGGGATCCAGTGATGCCTCATTTATTCAAAGATTGCATTCATGTAGCTAACGTTAATGAAGATAAAGGCACATGGCAATGTGTTTTTAAAGGCACTCGATTTTCTTTCGTCTCATCTTTACACAACCCTTTTTTTCACCCAGTTCACCAACACATACCTATCCATAGATGGTGTTTCATGGCAGTTAACGTTTTTTCATAGGCATTGCATTAAATCCTCTTGGTTTGCACCAATTGTAAATGTACATTTTGCAACTACTTTGAGTTTTTTTGACAAAGGTACAAGATTGTTTGTGTTGCAAGTTGCAACTTAAAGTCAGGTCAAGTCCTAAAGTAACCAAAGGGCAGTACAACTTTAAAGATAAGGCTACAAAATGTGTTAGAAAAAACATGAATTGGAATTAATGTCTATTTTTATTATCTTTTCCAACCAACAGTATAAAACCCAAACATATTAAGTGTACAAAACAGAAAAAGTAAATCTCATATTTGAGATTGACAGACCACTAAAAGCTGCAAAATAACAGGAAAAAATTATTACTTTTGAATTACCCAATTGTGATTTGTTTAATTCCTCTTCCATTTGAGACACATATACATGTTACCATATGTTTAAATGCCCAGCTGCCTTAAAATAATACAAACAATTCAGTATGATTGATGGTAATTAGTTTTATAACACATTTCACTCCCAAGCCACGCTCTGATTTCACACTTCCTCTCTGTGTCTGCCTTCATCTGGTGATCACCAGTTTTTCATGCCTGATAGAAATGTGTGACAGGTTGCAGTTGTGTTTTGTTTTTTTATCCACAGGTCCTGTAGTTTTTTCAGTATTAGAATCTTGTGCTTGAAGTTAGGTAGTTAGTTTTTTTTCTTCTGCTCCTCTGGGCTCCAGCGGTGGTCGGGGCGGGGATAGGAGGCAGTGCCACAGCCCATTTCTTGCGGCAGCACTTTGGCCCTGAGGTCCAGGTGGATGTGTTTGAGAAGGGGGAGGTCGGAGGCCGTCTTGCCACTGTAACCGTCAATCACAATGACTACGAGTCTGGCGGTTCTATCATTCACTCCCTCAACCTCCACATGCAGGAGTTTGTCAAACAGCTAGGTTTGTTTACACACACACACACACACACACACACACACACACACACACGCACACATGCACACACAGACACAGACAAAGGGCCGAGAGAACAAAAGTGTTCATGTTATTCTGCGTAGAATTAATTTTGTCTCTGTGTGCCCTTTTTCTAGTTATTTTTAACAGAAAGGATGCATGGTTTGCATATTAATAGTCAAAAGTGAGTTAAAACGAGCTGGGCTTAAAAAACAGCAACAGAGGCGACTTCCATCTGTTTGGTGTTACAAGTTAAAAAAAAAATGTTCCTTGTTGAAATGAGGTACGCTTTCTCTAGAGCATAGAGATCCTGTGTAACAGCGATAAAAGATAAGTGTGTAGCTTGATGAGATTCATGTTGTGACTCCAGTAGATGTAAGCTGAGCAGGAAGAGCGGTCATCAGTCAAGCAAGGTTGAAGGTTTGAGTTTAATAAGCAGCGCCACATGTGTGGCTCTCTAACTGGAAGACAAATCATTGCAATCATTGTGGTCCTGCATCCCGTATCCAGTGCCCTGCCAAAGTAATCACACCAAATGAGTGTTCACATGTTATTATGCTTTATTTTGGGTAGATCTCAAATTCCGGCTGGTTTCAGAGAAAAAAATTCAAATCACAGTTTTTGAAATACTAAGTGAGAAATATCTATATTTTAATATACATTTTTTTCCATTAATCCAAATCCTTAATATTAAGTTCCTCCCTGTGTGTATCTGTGTTTGTCTTTTGTGTCATCTTGTGTCCACATCTTAAGGTTTAAAGTATCGCCGCAGCGTGGCGGGCAAGACAGCGGTGTTTAACGGCCAGGAGGTGATCTTGGAGGAGACAGACTGGTACCTGCTGGACCTGTTCCGGCTGTGGTGGCGCTACGGCATCAGCTTCATACGCCTGCAGATGTGGGTGGAAGAAATTATGGAGAAATTCATGAGGTGAGCCAGAAATGTTAATGCCCTGTTTGCTTGACAGGAGAATGTAGCTGTGGTGCAGCTGAACCCTGATTTATGTTCCCGTGTCAAAGCTTCATACCTTTGTTGTAGATGTGTGTCATGTCTCTGTAGGTGCTTAGAGGTGCCCCACTTTAGTTTACACCTGCACCTCTTTCAAATGATACGTGATTGATCTGCCTGGTCTGCTTCATGTTTTCTCCCACCTATTTCTGGGGTCTAAGATAACATGAGCTGATCCAATGATGCCAAACAAATTAGCATTACTGATCCAGCAAAGTTGAAACCTTCTTTTTGCCTCCATTGTTTTCACTCTATCACAAAGTGAATCATAGACCGTAGGGGCAATTACTTCAGGTAAAGAAGGAATGCACAACACTGCTTCACAGTGTGGCAGGTAATGGGTAAAGCCTATGCTGAGCTATTTATTATTTCCCAAACCTGCAGCTGTAAACCTCAACTTTGTTGTGTTACTTTGCAAGCATGACGTCTGTATAAATACCGACAACCATCTGCCTATAATTTCTTTAATTCATTCAGATATTACAGTATAAAACACTAGAATTGATGTCTTTGAGAATGTTTTTTTGTTATTTTGACTCCGGTTCTGTTTGAAACCTGAACCATGCTCAGATTTGCATTTTATCCCAACACCGTTCACTGACCTCCATTTCCCTCCTCTGGAAGGGATTTATCTAATGTATCACTTAGTCTTTCTTGCGCTTCTCTCTAAATCAACAACTTTGAGCCTGCATATCCCTTTGTCCGTCTCTCAGGGTTGTTTTTTTGTTGCACAGTAGAGGTGTTGAAATTAATCAAATAATCGATGCATCAAATCGTGGACATGGACGATGCTGCATCGATAATCGTCCGGGCCGTAATCAATTATTTCTGTTTACAATTTAACGTAGGCCTAACAACCTTTCTGCTTACATATTCTGTTATGTTTTGCACATTGACGAAGTGCCATGTGCTCAGTGCTGTAGTTGTATCTCTCCAATTTATTTAGTATTAGAGCACTGCAGAATGTTTTGTTTTTGAAGCTTGAAAAGCTATGAATTAAATATCCTACATGGCTTTAATAGAAAAATGTATTTGACGCATCGTGATGCATCAAGATATTGAATCGCTGACATAAGTGTGTGTGTGTGTGTGTGTGTGTGTGTTACAGAATCTACAAGTACCAGGCCCACGGCTACGCCTTCAGCTCAGTGGAGGAACTACTGGACTCTCTCGGGGGGAGTGGCTTCATCAACATGACCCGGAGGCCGCTCTGTAGTTCGCTGCTGGAGCTGGGTGTGTCGCAGCGTTTCATCGACGAGGTCATTGAGCCCATCATGAGGGTCAACTACGGCCAGAACGTCAGCATCCCCGCCTTTGTAGGTCAGATGAAAAAATGAGCAGTAGAGGAGGGGGGGGGCGGGAGGGTATGACTAGGAAAGAGACAGGGAAGAGGAAGGCTGCAGGGCTGAAATTAGGGCTAGTTATGAGCTGAACATCTACGTCCCCATTGATGTAGGTCAGGAGAGAGGAAGGGAAAAGAAAAGAGATACAGGAGACGAGGAAGGGTGGAGCAGGGAGTCGAGAGAAGAAGAGAGGGAAGCAAGGTGAGAGGAGGTGGTGGCCTCTGGGAGCAAGAGAACAAGAAAATATGTGAGCATCTGATAATTGGTTTATATCACTTGGCACTGTTGTGAGTGAGCGTGCGTGTATGTGTTACAGGCGCTGTATCGTTAGCTGGTGCCCAGAACAACCTGTGGGCGGTGGAAGGAGGCAACAAGCTGGTGTGTTCTGGCCTGCTGAAGATGGCCAACGCCAACCTGCTGCAAGCACAAGTCAACTCCATCTCGCCCATCTACTCCGGTACTTTACCCTGATGTTGGCTGAATGGGATCATGTCAAGCTACTAATTAATTTTAATTCAGTTTTACAAGGCTTTTTAGTAAGTGACAGTAGTAATACAGTCCACAGGACTGATCCTAAAGCAGAATATTAGCCTTTTTTGCACGGCAGGAACCTAACAACTCTTAACCTGGGGCAAACTGAACTTGATGCTAGGTTCTTCCTTATATTAGTATTTTACAAACTGGGACGTTTCGGGTATATACATCATTAAAAAGTGGCATAACTGGGGCCGACACAAGTATTGAAGTAAAGAAAGGCCATGATGATTTGACTTGTATAGCAACTGAATACCTCATTATGAAATGTAACCACTACTATACAGTATACTTACTGTAGACATTTAAACACCACTGAAGTGATAGCACTGCAATATTCTTCTTTGAAAACCATTTACAGTATTTGAATTTATTTGGTTTGCATCCCATTCTTTGAATTTTCCAGAAAGGTAATTTCAAAGAAAGAAACCTTGTCCTGTCAAAGAAATGCATGTTTATCGTGTAGTAGGTGGACATTTGCATGTTGGCATCTGGAGACATGAGAAATGTGCTGGATGTTTCTAGATTATATCTGCCAGCAGATACTAGGGGACTGATGTAGATGAATTTGTATCTGATTCATGTTGTACAGTGTTGACATTGATTGTGTGTATTTTCCTGACAGGGGAGGAGCCCCAGTACCAGCTGAGCTTCACCACAGCATCAGAGACGAGATCAGAGCTGTATGACATTGTAGTGTTGGCGACGCCCCTCCAGGCCAGTGTCAGGTCTGGAGTCCAGTTCCACGGTTTCACTCCTCCTTTTGATGAGCTCCCTGGCAATTATCACAGCACTGTTGCAACCATTGTCCATGGTTACCTAAACACTTCTTTCTTTGGTTTCCCGGACCCTCGCCTCTTCCCCTTTGCCAGCGTTTTGACAACTGAGACGCCTGATCTGTTTTTCAACAGCGTGGCAAGCGTTTGTCCCGTCAACATCTCGACAGGCTTTCGACGTAAGCAGCCACAAGAGGCCGGAGTCTATAAAGTGTTCTCGCCACAACCCCTGGAAAAGGCTCATCTCAAAACACTGTTCAGGTCAGCCACTTCCTTTCTGGCAAAGTAATCCTGGTATTAACTAGGGCTGCAACTAACTATTATTTTCATTATTACATCATTTGGTGATTATCTTTTATTATTAATTAATTGATGCAGAAAATAGTGAAAAATGCCCATCGTAATTCCCCAAGTTGACATATTTAAATTGCTTCTTTTGTCTGACCAACTATCCAAACCCCAAGTTATATTCAATTTACTATCACAAAACACAGAGTACAGCTGAGGCTAATGGGAATGGCATTAGTTTGCTTAGTTTGGTGATTAACGAAGTGAAATTTTGACCTGATCATTACGCTACATGAAAAATATGGGATCACCAAAGTTGTTACAATTATTCCTGAGGGGACCAAAATCTGCAATCTATTCAGTGGTTGATAGTTAGTTGATAGTGAAGCTAAAAAGCTGACGATTACTCATTCATAACAGCCATGCAAAGTTTATTAAACATGATGACCTTATCGTAATTTTTCATAAAAGCATAAAACCAACTTTCATCCTTTACTGTACCTCTTAATCTCAGGTCATACTACTCAGTTCAGGTGACAGAGTGGCAGGCCTACCCTTGTTACGGCAGTAGCCAGGGACTGCCGCCTGTGGAGCTCCACCCCAATCTCTACTACCTCAATGGCATCGAGTTGGCCGGCAGCGCCATGGAGATGAGCTCAGTGGCGGCCAAGAACATCGCCCTGCTGGCTTACCACCGCTGGAACAGACAGACGGACATGGTGGACCAGAAAGATCTTATGCACAGAATCAAGACTGAACTTTGACCTGGTCAACTGAAAGCCTTATCGCATCACTAAGCTGATGTGCAGTAAAATGCCTGTATTGGGGTACTACATTTTACAGTTTGACTTGTGAGAAGTCTCCAGTTACAAAGTGTATATAGAGACAAGTAATCTATTACTACATACATCTAATACACTGAATCAATGATACATATGTTGAACATAATCTGACCCTGCCTTATCTTAAATAAACTTAAACATACAACAGAAAAACCCTATCAAAGTCAAATCAAGTCTAAAACTAATTTTAATTGCACCACTATACAGTAGACAACTGTGGTACTGTGCAACTGTCCAAAGGCCATGTGATTTCGCTGCCCGAGACAAGATATGCAGATATATGAAACATTTTTCAGTATTGGTTGAGGAGTGATTGCTAATGCTAATTAGTGGTTTCAACCAAAAATCCAGCTGCAGGCAGCTTTTCTTTGCCAAGAAATAAGGAAACCAAGCAACCGTGGAAAACCCCTTATAATAATATTAGTCTTAGTAGGAAGTGAATGGACTGCTAGGAGACACTGTTTTATTGGGTTGCTGGTAGTGTGAATCAACACCAGTTAATATGGGTACTAGTCTAAGGTTACTGGTGCTGCTCTGTGTAAATAAAAAATCTTGTGTCCAAGTCAAGAAAACACTCTTGGAATCAAGATTGAGAGCATGAATGAGACTCTTCTAAATGGCTGCTTTTTGACTGTGCTGTGACAGCTGTGAGATATGCGCCAGGTCATTGATTTAACTGCCTTTAGGCACATAAACCAGCCCTCTGTCATATAATCAAAAACAACTGCAGCACTGCTATGATTGTCTATACTTTTAAGGACTGTCAATGGACTTATTATTGGCCCGAACTGCACAAGGAGATCTCATTAAAATAATCTCAGAAAGATCTTTGTAAATAATAAAATCATTATTCAGTGACTCATGGTAGTGGCCACTGGTGCTATGCTCTATTGCCCCTTTCATCAGACTGTTTCATTATCTCCCCTTCCTGCTGCTTTTGTTGCATAATCCAGCAGAAAGAATTTTTTTCGGGGAACGGAGCCAACAGGCTTTCACACTGGACCAAATGAAAGCAAAGGACAGATCTGTGGAACTGCTGGTGGTGATGATGACACACACACCCCTCCCCCTGCATCCTGCTTTTTTATAATAAGCACAATAATCTCGGAAAAACACGTGAAGATAGAGTTGGACATTCACTTACAGTAATGGCAAGTGCTAAAAGGATGGTGTGACATAAGAAAACTGACTGTTGATTATCCTCATAAGACTTGGAGATAATCCTTGTTTTATTCCTTTTTTTAATTTATAACAGTGGATTTGGACTGAAGTGGATTTCTGTTCTCAGAAAAACTTAATTTAACTGTTGTCAACTAAAAACTTTCAAAATGCCACAATGAAGATTGTTTATCTATTTTCTTTTTATTATTCAGTTTTCACTGAGCCGCAGCTTCTGTACATAAAACAGTCAAATTCTTGTCGCAATACCTTTATGATATTCTGTAAAACAAAAACAGAATGCAAATGCACACAATGCATATTATTGTATGGAACCATCTTGTGGGCTGACAAAAGAATCCCAAATCAAGATTCGCTTTTTGCAAAGTGTTCAATGGCATCTCACTGAGGAAGCTCCATCCATTAATGAAGGTCGTGAGATGGGATTAAAAGTTGAGACAAAAACGAGGAGGGAGACTTTGAGTAAAGATTATTTTGTCACACGTATCCTTTGCTGCTTTACAAACTTAACTTTCTGCTAAGTACAGCATGTATCAACATTTTTCATCTGCCCGATAAACAAAATAATGCAGCGGTTTATGCTGAAAGATGTTCACTATTCTGGCTGCTGATAGTAGAGTGTTGAAAGTATTGGAAGGTTTGCTGTAATTTTTTGTTTGTTTGTAAGAATAACTAAAAACTCTGGGCAGAAAATTGTCTTGTTGAAAAACTTCCTGAGTGAGCACTGAACAAAATCTGTTTTCTTGCTTGATTTCACTCTGTTGGTGTTAGGTCATTTGAAGTTGAATTTTCTTCTACTGGAATGGGAAGAAAAAGGAAAGTGATATGTCACTAACAGGACATCTATTGTAGGTGGTTGCCTGCCCGTAAACTCCTGCCACATTTGTTCCAGTGAATAGTTTAAAAATGTTAGTTTACAGATTTATGAATCAGATTCATGCAGTTTAATGTACATGCTGCAGCGTTGTCACTGTGATGGAAGTTTTCATACTGGCCTGCAATTATAAGATCCTAAATCTGCCTAATTTACACATTACATTATTTATTTCAGTCTCTATGCCCTGAAACTGAATGAGTGGCCATATATCTCAAGTAAATTGTCTGAGATCCTGTTGCTGTCCTCGAGAATCTAGATAACCAACTATGTTGTGTCAAAGACCAAAAATAAAGTTCACTCTGCTTTTAGTGGAGAAAGATTGTTTCATCATATGATGATTTAAACTCTGAAATACAGTATATTCTGAATTTTCCTGTAAAGTGTTTGAAAAGGAGCCATTCCAGGATGATACAATGTACTGTGTTCATAATCAAGATTATAAAACTTTCAAGGAAGTAGAAACCATCAACAAAGCATATCCTCCTCTCCCCAGTAGTCTGTTTACTACACTGTAGTCTATAATGGGTCCTATGTCTCCTCCTTGGCTTCCCAGCAGCAAGAGCACAATCACAATGCTGATATTATAATCAAAAGGGAACATTCAACACAAAGTGTCCCAAGACTCATGATTCAATTTGGTACAACATGGATCACTTATGCTCCTTTTACGTCCCTCTACTGTACATTGATGATGAGCTATCATACAGTCACCACAGTCAAACTGTTGCAGTGGTGTACTTACTTAAGTAAAAGTAGCAAAACAACTAAAATACTCTCTTACAAGTAAAAGTCCTAGCAAAAGGATATAAGTCAGACAGAATTCATGAAAGTCATGACCAAAAGAACTAGATCACGGGTACAAGCGGCAGAAATGGCTTGGGTTTTCTCAAGAGGTTGGCTGGCGTCTCCCTCGAAGATAGGGTGAGAAGATTGGTCATCTGTAAGGAACTCGGATTAGAGCCGCTGCTACCTTGCATCGAAAGGATCCAGCTGAGATGGTTCAGGCATATGATAAGGATGCCCCCTGGGCTCCTACCTATGGGAGGCGTTCCATGCACGTCCAGCTGGGAGGAGGCCTCGGGGAAGACCCAGGACCAGGTGCAGAGATTATATCTCCACACTGGCCTGGGAACGCCTCGGGATCCCCCAGTTAGAGCCGAGTAATGTGGCTCAGGAAAGGGGAGCTTGGGGTCCCCTTCTGGAGCTGCTGCCATCATGGGCCGACCCTGGATAAGCGGATGAAGATGGATGGATGCATGGAAAAGTAAGCAAACATTAACCAAAAGTAACCTAGACTCCAGAGGGTTAAATAATACATAACACATCAAGTTGTGTGTCCTGCATGAAAGTCACTAAAACTGAGTTTTAATTAAAACAATACTGTTGAATTGAAAAACAGGTCTCATTTAAGTATAAGCTCACAAATTCCCCAGAACAAACACACTCCATATTTCATCCCATTCTCTTCTATCTGATCCTCTCCCATCTTTTGCCAACCTGGCAGAGCTCTCTGCAGGCCATTTGATGTGTGTGTGATCTGTATACTCAGAGACTGTTTTAGATCAACGCAGTAGAAGCCTGTAAGCTGCTGTGTTGCTGCTGCCGCCAGCTTTAACTGACCTGCAAAGATAAATAGATCCAATGGTAGTTTATAAAGATCCAGCCTCTCACTCTGTCAGCCGCAGAATGGAGGCTGTAGGTTACTCTGAGAGTTCCCCTGCATCTTGTGCTGTTATTTTGTACACTGGCTCTGCTGTGGCTGTTTGGCCTGAAGGCAACTCTCACACCCAGTACTGTGTTAATGTTCATGTATCCTGAGTAATACTGAAAATGAAAGTGTAGTGATGTCTCTTTCTCTGTGACATTTCTTTCTCTAAAAGCTTAAACTCAGACCACAACTATTTTGTTAAAAAATTAATGTATTTTATTTGTTTGTATATTATTATATATTATATTGTTTGTCTTATGTTGTCACACTTGGTAATTGATGGAGTCAGTTTCTCTTTCCAGTGAAAGTAGGGCATGGCTGCCAAGAACAGCTGCTTAGAGGTAATTTTATTTGGACTGAGCTCAAAGGAGACACTATTGGTCAGTTTATGGGAATCAGACAGGTTATTGCTTTTACTTGTCTTTTAACAGTTTTCCACTGGTGGGACGTAATGTTATATGTTAAGGAAAAATGCAATGTAACCTTTGGTGTTGTTATATGTTCACAAAGTTGTTAAAATAAGGAAAAACCTTGTTCTTGTTCTTGGTCATCTATGTGACTTAGTTACTGGATCTGGGTCATTGCTAGATTTAGTTTAGGTTTAAATTGTGTTCTTTTGGTGGACTGTAGGTTTATCTTGGTTAGGCAAACAGTTTTAGTTTGAATTATTGGTAGGAGATCAACAATATCACCATTAGCGTGCTTCACATTACATTTCTGTACCTCCCAAATATATATATATGTATGTATATATATATATATATATATATATATATATATATATATATATATATATAAACAAAAAGGGACCAACTTGCAAAAACACTTGCTCCAGAGTGCAACTGTAGTGGTCAAAAACTCCAGTCCACAGGGTACCTTTAAACATTTAAAAATGCAATAAAGTTAAGTCAAATTGTGATTTTGTATTTCCCCACCAGAACTGTATTCCTTGCAGAGTGGGAAATGGTTTAAAACAGCATTCATACCTCCATGTAGGAATACAATGTACAGAAAACAACTGAATAGCTAACTTAATCAAATGAAAAAAACAAACAAACAAAAAACGTTTTGAGACACCAAAAATGTTTGGTCTAAATGATCTAAATTAGATACCGGGATCTCAGTTTTCTATTACAATATTACATAGGTCTATACTGACAATGGTGAAATGTTACATATGGTTTTCACGGTTTTCAGCATCGACTGTATAAAACTTCACCCAGCTTCGGACTCTGCTCCTATTGGCCCAGCGCCGCACCACGTGGTGGGCAGTCACGCGCTTTCCAGGAACCCGTCAGGAAGAAGAAAAACAAAACAAACCCGAGAGAGCTGTAACAGCGTGTGGACTCCATTGAAAAGAGGGCCATATTATCTCCAATAGCAGAACATACACGAGGTCCGACACGAAGCAAGATGTATGCATGGGCTTCCTAAAAGTGAGTTGGACCGTTATTGTTTCGTTTTGGTGGTAACTTTGCTGTAACGTTACTGTGGATATGTGTGTTTTCTTCGCAGCCAAGGATAGCTTTGAAGCTAACGGTACGTTGTTGTTGTTGTGTATCGGGCTTCAGCTGGGATAAGGAAGGGGGCGGACGGAGGCCATACTGCTGTGAGCTGCAGGTGAAAGGGCAGCAAGATTCGTCAGTTCCGCATTAAAAACCACAGTTTGGGACAACAAATACGCTTAACGTGTCTCTTATTGTGCATTGCAGTTTATCGAGCTCTTGCAGGAAGTGTAGAAATGTAGCTAGCTAACGCTGAATGGTGAGCTGTGACACATTTCTGTCACTGTCAAATGCCATTTAGCTCTTACGTTAACCCTGTCCAAAAATATATTCCACCGATTTTGCTTATAATTATCTCCTCGTTTTATTAATTGGTCAGTTTGTTCAGAAGTTGGGTTACATGTCTGACTCGGGGTCAGAATGGTTAAAATCTGCACGTAAAAAGATCGGCTTGTACTCTACTTTTAAACTATAAAGAATGCTGCACCTCTTACAGTTATAGGTTATAGCTATTTGATGTGTCATTGATATATGTTTAGTAGAACATCATTTAACAGTATTTAGCTGTGTTTGTTTAAAACGCCTGTGTTAAAAGCCCAACACAGACTTTTTGCAGGCAGCCCGAGCTCTCTGTAGGGACACGCCCCCCCAACAGAAACATCCACTGCTGCTGGAGAGAAAAAAAGAACTCGACACAGCTAGAAATTTCTATGTGATGTAAGTTAAATAATACACCCGAATTAGATTTATGTTTCCACTGAGGAGATATCTTAAGTAAAGGTTTCTTCGGGATAATAGATTAGTTTGGATTATCACCTAAACAATATGCTGTATATTTGTATCAACCGATTTCGGCAGATAAACGTTTGATTTGGTGTTTCTTCTTAAGTAACGTTATAAACACTAACACATGTTACGGATTGACGCATAATCCTGTGTTTTGTTCAGGTTTTTATGGTAGATTTGACTTTAAATGTCTTTTTAAATATAGCTATCAAGGCTACGGGCATGCAGGCCTCCAACTTGTTTATCTTCTGCCTCAACCTAGACTGAAACGGGCTGTTTAGTATGTAGAAGCTTCTCGGATTGACAGTCATGACAGACCATTCAGGCACGCCTGGAGGCGGGACTTCATTTTTGCTCGACCCATAAGGATTAAGGATTACGTGGGTGTTGGCGCAATGGGATAGGTTGAGTTTTGTTTTGCTTTGCTGAGGATCTGTGATGAGTGCAGAGGCTGTGGGGATACTGGTGACATTTATGGCTTTATTGGTGTTTATAATAGGTCATTTGCAATTTATTCCTGCCTGTTAAATGATGATGAGGATGTTGTGAAGACGATTGTGCTTTCAGACTGTGCCTCTTCAAAACAAGTGAATCCAGCACAAAGATGTATGGATGTAATTTTCAATGTTTTTTTGGAGATTGATTTAAAATACTCAACATAATTTTTGTTCTACTACTGTTTCATACCTTTTTTTTTGTGTGGTATTTTGTGTTTTTCTACTGCCATTGTGGGTGTTAATATAAGGTTTTGGGAAACTGCAAAGGTCATTGTGCTTTCATCAGCAGTTGCAGTGTCTGTAGTAGAGCTGGTTATACTATACTGTAGCTTGTGTAACAGTGCGGGTCTGTGGGATAAAGAAAAAATCATTTGTATACCATGAACACATGGGCTGGTACAACACATGTCAAATCATCACATTCATCAACCATGTGCTTGTGTGGCTACAGCAGAGGATTCTAAACTGGGAGATAACAAAAAGAGCTGTGTTTAATTTTATTAAGATAACATAATCAATGTTTCTTCTTTACATGAAAAGTGAAAGTTAAATGCATCAAACTATTTTGCACACAAGGCTCTTCTGTTATATTGGCAGTGAATCTGAGATAAAGATAGACTTCTTCATTGACGTTTTGATTTGACTGACCTGTTTCTTTGATGAGCATTAGCAGTAACGTTTTTCTTTTATCTTAACTGTACTTAACTCTATTGTTTCCAACTGAATCAGATTGATTTACCTTGTTCAGGAAAGGCAAAGGTGTGGCTAAAAACATAACAATGGCTCAGTTTAAGAAATGATTGCAATGCAGAACCGCAATTATCTATGGTATTGGTTACACCTGTTTTTGACAAAGTCAAAATGTCTGCTGTGAAAAAGGTCTGTTCAGTTTTTCAATCAACACTTTATCCTCTTGTCATGTGCATTCCCATTGAAATGTCTCTGTGTCCCCCCAAAGGGGGGCTGTAGTTGTTACAGAGCTGCTGTGGACTAGAACTAGACATCTGAAGTAAAGAATACCTATCAATTGTGACATATTCTTTTTCACAAATGCTAAACCCCAGGGAGGGAAACTCATTGGTCTGAGCTGTAAAATTCAGGTGGGGTGTGACTAAAGTATAGAGGGAGGGCCAAACCATCAGCATGAAAAAGGAACTCTGTACTGAGTGCAATGATGCCTCCAACAAGAGTCTATGTTAAACGTTTAATCCGTTATTAAAGTGGACATGGCTAATGTATAGGGGGTGGCAAGAGAAATCCATTTTGATCAAGTGCAAACCACACATTGTAAATTTCATGTGAATCTGATGATGTTTGTCATATAAGGCTGACTTCCTGTTGCCAGCAGGTGGCGCTATGACTATGAGTCAATATTGGCATGAATATGTCCTCAGGCCTGGACTCTTATCAAGAATGAGAAATTTCGCAAATATTGACAATAGACATTGGAGTAACAATAACTTTGTTTCATGGCAAAACGCACAAAATGGCTGCCACGGCAGCGCCGTTCAAGCAAAAAAATTTAACTTTTTTTAATACATTTTCCTTGTTAAGCTCTTTAGATTGCACTGAAAAAATTTGAAGTCGATTAGGTTAAATCTGTAGGAGTTCGTTAAAGTACAGTGGCTGAAAATTGTGAAAAAAAGCCCTAAAATTGTACCGTATTTTCAAAATGACTGACTTCCTGTTGGGTTTAGGGTATACCTCCAAGAGTTTTTTTTTTTTTTGTACGTCACACGTTACATATGCCTACCAATTTTTACTAGTCTACGTTCAACTTAAAAAGTTGTAGAGGGCGTAGGTTGAGCTATTTTGTCAGACCCGAGCACGAAACCCATAACCTATAAAAACAAAATTACCAGTTCTGATGTGTGAGCAAATTTTGGTGCATTTTCAAGCACCTTATGCTTCTCAGAAATGCAAATTTTCATTTCAGAGAATAATAGTAGCCTAAACATAGCAATTTCAATGGGGCTTTTGCCGACTGACTTCTGGGACCTAATAAATCATTAAACATTTTCTTTGTAGAAAGATGATGCTGTGATCATATGTCACAGTACGATTCCACTGAAAGTCAATACACTATCGATACATAGTCTATAATATTGAAAAACTAGTCCTAATGTATCCGGCCTGCTTATACTCCTCATATAAATTAATCTTTAAAAGTCCCGACCTTTAAGCACAACTGGCTGTTAGTGAGCATCCATATTTTGTATGTCTGTTGCCACACTGTACACACACATTTAGGAGTTGTGGATTAATGACCTTTCATGATGTTTGCAGAGCTTCTTTCACATTTAGCAAACAGCAGGCTGGAATCTCTTGCTGTTATCTTGTAAGGAATCAGGGGCTGACTGGTATCAGTAGGCAACTCATCCCAGATAAGACACTACTGATTGGCCTACTTGGATCACGTCCAATGTTGTGAGGTGGAGAATGTGAGCTGTTTGCATGATAGTGGAGCTATATAAGCACAGTCACCACTAAGCTCCTCTTTTCGTTCAGACCTGCCAAAGAGGGGAGGAAACGTTCAGTAGCTGGTAATTTCTTAAAATGCTTACATAAGCAAGCTACCCAAACCCCCAAATTTATAATATGAAACTTCACGTCACATTTGTCAGCTTTAACCAGCAAAGTTTCTTTTACTCGATTAATTTCAATTAATGATTTGTAAAATATATAATTATCAACTTTGCATTCACTTTTCTTTCTGTCACTTGATTCATTCATTAATCCACTGATATAAGCTTAGCAAAACACATTTTATTCTATCCGATAATACTGCGAACCCAGCTGATGCTGCATAGAAGACCGAGCTGTTCTGATTTGAACTTATCGTAAACTGTTGCATGTGTGAACCTGACATCGACACAGGAAATTGCACATTTGTAGAGAGATTGTACGGGACCCCACATGTCAAAGTTAGTTGTCATGGGGTGCTATAGAGAACAAAAACAATTTTGTAAATTGTTTAAAAAGACATTTGATATATCCAACATGTGAGCTGCAGCCATCAAGAGTCATGCAGCCACAGTACATCAAAATCAAATTATTGAGAGTGAGGGTAGTGCCCATCCATGTACTGGATGGGCGAAAGCCGGCCCTTATTTCAGACTAAACTAAAATAGTCTATCCCCTATGCACTTCTGAGATGTGAACATGATGCTGCAAAAATTCTGTTGAGCAACTTCTGTCTTTTTCAGTTTTTTTTGTCTTTCTTTAGCGAACAATACTCTATGTATAAGGTTTATCTGAAATTTTTAACCCTGACCTAAGCCCAAAAGTTGGACTGTTGTGACCCTAAACCATGCAAAATCCCAGGAATACGTATAAGCTAGCAGTTTTCATCACCAAACTCTGTCTGACCAAAGCCTCAGAGAGACATTCAGCTTGATTCTTTTGGGGGCTGTGAGGCTTGGTCATAAATATCCAGCTCTACATCACAGTCCATGTCAGTTACTAAGCAGTGAGTTGGATTATAATAAATTCTGCTACTGGAAAATCTTCAGTGCAGCTTTGCCTGGAGAGGTGAGGAGCCTTGTGACTTGTTTGTACAATCCCTGTTTGTACACGCAGGCTTTCCTCCTGTGATAGCAAATAGTCTAAATCAATGGTGGCGTTACTATTGTGTTCAGGCCATATGTTTCCTCATTCTGTTACTAACACCAGACACAACTGCACTGCAAGGGACCACAGATTGAGATATGATAATAATCACATTTTGTATTTCAGAGGCTGAGCTTCCAGCTATACTGTTGGTCATTAAGTATGTGTGTACACGATATTTATGTGCTTAGACTTGTGTGCTTGCATGTGCTTTGTTGTTTGTAAAGATGTTGCTTTTACAATTGAGTTGTACTCATATATGTGTACCGCTGTGTTTTTCTGGTACTTCCTGTCTCGATGCAAAATGTGTACACACGGGGGACAGAGCTCATGGGTGAGAAGTTAATTTGAGTCAGTCAGCACCCCGTGAGAGGAAGTGACGTCTCCCTGGCCTCAGAGGAGTGGGATTGGTGTACTATTGTTTGTCAGCTGTTCACGGCAGTGGTCATGTCTCCACGCAGGTTCTCAGTGTTTTTTCTATGCAAAAGCAGTAAAGGGCCCAAAGGTCAGTCCATGTGTCACAGTTGGTTGGTGGTGCAGGAAGGTGAGAGCAAACAACAAACAAGCAGAGAATGAGATAAGAGTGGAAGTGATTAATAAAAATGAAATTAAGGTTAAGCTTAATGTATGCAGAGCAAATAAGATGCTCTCTGAACGAAAGTGGGGAGGCAGTTTGGTTCAGAAAAGTCGGTGCTTTCCGAACATATATTGGTGTTGATGGCGCAGTGGAAATGACACATGCCTTTGAGGTGGGAGATCTGGGTTTGATTCCCACTGCGATACATCAACCAATGTGTCCCTGAGCAAGACACTTAACCCCTAGTTGCTCCAGGGGCGTGCAACCTCTGATATGTAGCAATTGTAAGTCGCTTTGGATAAAAGCGCCAGCTAAATGACATGTAATGTAATATTGGGGGCAGGGATTGTAGTCCACACCAAATTACTCAGAAGCTTATTCTCTCAACAACTTGTGGCAGCTACTGGGTAGACGGAGAGCTCCTGTACGCTTTGCTAATGGACCTGCTGGTTCGGTATGTTGATTGGACTAAGGGACAAGGAAGAGTACATGCAGACAAATATTTACTCATTCATTCATTATCAGACGCCCCACGTCTGCCTATGCAACAACACTCTATTTTCTTACTTCATATTGGAGCTTAAACGATTAGTCAAATAATCAATTAGTCGATTAATAAAATAATAATCAGCATCTATTTTGATAATAGATTAATCGCTTAAGTCATTCCCTAGGTATACCATTATATGGAATAGTCTCTCTGTTTTACACTTAATTTCTGTCATCTACGCACACAACAGGTGAGGTCTACTTGAATAAAGTTCTTTCACAGTGACCGACTGGGGAGACTAATTGCTGCATGGCACAGGGGATTTCTGGAGCCTGCCTGGGCTGGTGTTTCCTATAGGGATTAATGGACTCATTACTGAGTGCACTTCCAGAGCCTTTTGGTTTTGAAAAATGTTTCTTCTATCTCTGCCTTAATTATCATGGTAGTTAGGATTGATTTTACAGACCTATAAAATGTTTGTTGCTCTACTACTTATTGGAAGCTCAGGACTTTTGTCCTTGTCGACATCATGGATGTATAATGTAAACTACTGGATACTGGACTCCAAAGATTGAACCCATTCACTTTACTTCTGTGTTATGATGTCAACCGCACATGCACATTATTATTGCTGCGTGTTGTCGCTTGGCCCATAGGCGTTTCTAGGCTCTGGGAAAGTTTAACAAATATAAAACCTCCATGGATTCAAAATTCATAATACAGAGAGTAATTTTTTTTACCATGTTTGCAGTTTCAGGTGTCCTACCAAACGTTTAACAGACCTATCTTTTATAATGGTGGTGTTTGGAAAAATCCTTCTGGGCTGGAGGGGGATTTTTGTTGTTTTGTTGCAGTATTGCTACTTGGACAAATTGGCAGCAAGGCTGAGCTCCAGCGCTGTATCCAACTGTTGTAATACATCCATGATCTGGATCCTTTAAAAGGATTTTTTTCCAGTGATCTGATTGGTCAGTTTTCGGGCCATTGACAGTTTCTGATCTGTTTCTCTAAAGTAAGGGATGTGTTATGCTTGATCAGAACTACTTTGTACGACGTGTTGTCCAATCATGTTGCAAAAGTGTTTATACTGTAGTTGTTCAGAAGGACCGCACTCGAAGGTGGAGTGAAAAGCTGTATGTCATTGAGATGGGCAGATGCAATATTGTTTAAATATGGGGACAATGGTGCACATTTTCAGACAGTCTCTCCTGGAGGGCATTCATAGTGTTGCACAGAGTTGTTTACATGAAAAGTGAAAGAAATAATTTTGTCGAGGGAAAAAAAAAAAAAAGAAGAGCTACAGCGCAAGGTATAAACCCTAGCACCTCTCTCTCAGCTGATCAATCACATTGTCCAGTGGTCGTAAATGTCTGATTTTGTGTTTCGAAATGTAACAGAAATGGTTAGATTACAGCTCCCCCTAATCCAATGTTGGAAATGTGTGGGGGGAACGGGTTTCCGAAGCTGTTTGACCACTTAACAAGCGGTTCTGATGGAGTATACTGGCATCTTTAACTTGCCCTGGTGCAGGTTACCCATGTAGCAAAGATTACCATGATGATCTACCCTGGTTAAAAGTAAGCCAGGCCTTAGTCAAGCCCAAAGATAGTTGGCTAACCCACTAACGATCCTTCTTTATACATGCCCAGCAACAGAGTATATTTAGGTTTTAAATCTATGAACGCAGAAGTGGACAAAAGGGACACAGGAGGAAAGATGAGATTACAGTAGACTCGCATGGCCCAGTGCTGTGTTGACTTTAGGTCCCGCTCTAGAGGTGGAGACAGAAGGCCCATCCTCCCATTCAGAAGTTATCAGTAAACAGAGGGAGGCCTCTAGGCAACAGTTCTGCATTTTTAGAAGCACTGGGACAGTGTTTCCCATGATGTGTTCCTTTTAAAGATAAAGAAAGTATTTATCTGACAAACAAAGGCATGGCTGTTGTTATTGTTAAGTCAAACCTTTAAGTAATGAAAAGGGTATTTTTCTACTTAGTTTCAGTTGCATTTAAACTGTACTAAAGTGACCTGTTTGCATCTGCAGTCCATTAGCGACCTAGCAACTGAAATCCACTCCCCATTTCAGTGTATAGAGGGCAGTGCTCTCCAGTGTCTGTCTGCCAATGTTAAGAGAGGGTGGGATTTAAAGATTGTTTATGCAGCTGACATGAGATAAAGCAAGCAGCAGAGAGAGACAGTGCATGGAAGGACATTGACAATAAATAATAGGAAAAAGGATGAAAGTGTTAATAATTCTAAATGCTGTTGGTTAGCCTGCTAGCTCCTACAACTTTTTGTTGCAACCCATTTCTGTCCCACCTGTTTTTCAGTGAGGTGTGCATGTAAATTTCATCTGGTCAATTCTCTTTCAAGGTTTTTTTATTGGATGATAAAATTGCAAAAAGCAATTACTGTACAGTGGGATATGCATATTTTTCCCCTTTTTAACCAGAACATACCCCTCCATGCCCCACACTCCCACCCCATCTGGTCAATTCTAATCTGACCACACTATAATAATAAGAGTAACTTGATTTGTATAGCACCTTTTTTAAAAACAATAGTTTACAAAGTGCTTTAACAAGAGAAACAAAAGCACATACAGTACAAGTCAATACAGATACACATATATTCACATCATGGTAGTGAAAATAGAAGATGGGACAGCTCTAAAGGGCAGAAAAACAACAATTGAATAAGACCTGCAACACAATTAAAAATGGCTTATTATATTCTTCACAATCATATCAACTTTATACAAGGCAGACTAGATGTGTTCTTCAATAGCTGCAAACCACAAAGGAAACAAACGGTTTGCTGTGTGCTGTGTTGTTGCTGCCATTTACTTTCAGTTCTCAGTAGCTCTCACAGCACATTTCAGAGAGACACAACACCACTCCATATGAATAACTTTGTAAATTAGGGTGGGATAAATAATCGATACATGGATGAATTCATTTAAAGTCTGTTTGCCTCTTGCAGTTTTGTGGGAAAGAAACAAACTAACTCAGCAACTGTGGTTAAATCATTTTGTTGTTTCTGCCTCTTTTGATTCTTATACTTCTGCTCTGTGGACCCTCTCTGTTTCTACCACAGACCTGAAGCATACAGAGAACCACATCAGACCACAACAGACCCGACCAGGTTGAGCCACGTACTGATACTCTCCCCTCCCTCTTCCCAGCCTTGTAGGCTGCGTGCGTCCACCAGATTGTCTGCTTTAGCAGTAATTTACTGTGGTGATTGGACAACCTCAGACCACTGGGACTAGACAGGAGGTCCTAAGGTCCCCCCTGTTGAAGCTCTAAGCTTTACCTGACAATGCCTCAGGTAAGAGGGACAGTAGAGTAAAATGTTTGTATGTATGTATGTTTGTATGTATGTATGTATGTATGTATGTATGTATGTACATACATACATACATACATACATACCCCACATACAGTGGGGCAAAAAAGTATTTAGTCAGCCACCAAAAGTTCTCCCACTTAATTTTATTTTCCACCATAATTTGCAAACAAATAAATTCATTAAAAATCCTACAATGTGATTTTTTTTTTTTTTTTTTTCTCATTTTGTCTCTCTTAGTTGAAGTGTACCTATGATGAAAATTACAGGCCTGTCTCATCTTTTTAAGTGGGAGAACTTGCACAATTGGTGGCTGACTAAATACCTTTGTGTGTGTGTGTGTGTGTGTGTGTGTGTGTGTGATAGGAAGGAATAATAGATTATTATTGTTTGTTTACTTCAGTGTTTATTTATTTCTGTTTTGTTGCAGCCCAGCGTCAGTGGGATGGAGCCTCCCTTTGCTGACGCCTTTCAAAACTACTCATTTGCTGACCAGGCCCTCACCAGCACTGAGCTGCTCGCCACCAGCTCTGACCCAGATTTCATGTACGAACTGGTGAGTGGGCGCGCACACACACACACACACACACACACACACACACACACACACACACACACACACACACACACACACACACACACACACACACACACACACACACACACACACACACACACACACACACTTTTGTTTGTGTTGCAGAGCTAAAAAATAAATGAACAGATCTTGCCTTGCTAGTTGTGGCAAATAGAAAGACACCAATTTTGAAGATGCAGAAATGTGAGAGACAGGGGAGTTTGCCAAACATACAGGGTTTTTCCTGACTCAGAATGGGCCTTTAAGGAGGAGGGGGTGGGGGAGGGTGGTGGACTACGGGCGACGGTAAACATGATCGGTGTACAGTAAAGGTAATGAGTCTGTGTTACTTTATTTGACAGAAATCTATATGCATTTGCCTTGTCATTTCTAACAATTTGATAATGTGAAGCACCTATAGCAAAAGCAGTTGGTATATCACAGAGTTAGTGGACCTTCGTTTGCTTAGTTATTTTTCAATAAAAACAAAAAAGGTCTACACAACAAGATAAGCACATATTCTGAGCTATTTGGTCTGCAGACCAGTTTTAAATATTGCAGGGTGGAGTAGTACAAGCTGAAAACTGCAACACTGACATGTAAGCAGAAGAGCTGCGTACTTTAAATGTGGTTTGCGTGATTCAGCACACCTCCATCAAGGCAAACAGATTTTTTTAAATTGACATGCATTGCAGTTGAAAAACATTCATGTCAGTGCGGCTTGAGTCGTCACAGTTGCTCACGGCTCGGCACAAGTATCCCCTAACGTATCAAAAAGAAATATAAGGTTACAAATAGTCTCGCTTTGCCAGACCTTCCTCCATAGTGCTGCAGTGGATGGTCTGGCTAGTCCACACAGCATTCTGGGATGGGAGGCAAACGTGCTCTGGTTTATTGGCATTTCTTTAAACCAATCACAATTGTCTAATTGTCTCACAATTGGCGCTAAGCACCTGACAGCCGCGGTGCCGCTGCAAAATAGCCTCAGGAAGGAACTTGTTTTGGTGGAACATGTGTACGTTCAAAAGTTGTTTTAGTCGTGCAACAGAAAACCGAAAGAAAACTGTCTCAAGTTACCCTACAGAGATCTGAGGAGCAGTTAACCATAGTATAAATCGACCGGAGTTTAAAATTCCAACACAAAGAAAGCGGAAGGTAACGGATTTACCGGCGGAATTCCCGGCGGCAACGGAGCAATCACGGAAGTGGAAAGTCGTGGATATAGACTACAGGTTACATGTTACACAGCACACAAGCTCCCAACAAACACCAGAGGGATTTTTTATTCAAAGCACAATAAGTGGCACAGTGATGTTTTGTTTGTTTATTTTCTAACCAAAAATAAAATAAAGGACTACTTCCCTCGTATGGTAGTAGAGTGATATCTTTACAGAAGGCCTATCTCTTCTGTCACTTATAGCAGTCGTTTGTTTGACAAAAGTACTTCCCAGATTCCCTCATCTTTTACAGTGTCATATAGTAATTCTAGTAGTACAAATTGTATGAATTTAAAATCCATTGAAAAACTGTAAATAAACGTCTGCATGCGGTCAGCTCGGCTGCCAGTGTGACATCTTCTATGTGACTGTGACAAAGGACGATCTCTGCAGACAGGTCAAATTGGCTGTCCAAGAAGCAGAAGAAGACGACCGAAATTCAGTTTGTGATAGTTTTGGAATAGAGTGCTGGTGCAAAAAGACTGCACAGTTTCTAAATAGATAATATTTTAAATAGCTTTGCTGCGGCCCTTTCCGAGTTTCTTTTCCAGTGTGTGCATGCAAACAACCAGTAAGTAATATTTGTTGTTTTACTTCATAATAATGTTTACATTGTGTTTGTTTGCACTGTAGTCTCATCCGGTATATTGCTGCTCGTTTGTGGTTGTCGTATAATGGCAGAGCCTAGTACTTCCTGTATGTTTAATCATTCTATCAGTGTATAATGCTGCATATTAATGGAGGTGTTACGTTACAAGCCTCAAGTACCTCAATTTTGACTATTATTAGTTCGTTTTTTTTATTGCACAATGTTTGCACAGCGTTTATTTCTGTGCTGTTAAATTGCTAATATTTATATGGATGCATAGGGTACAACATCTGGTGTTATCTAATGTATGTCATTAGCCTTAATCAATTAAAAATTAGGAATTCTGTAGCTTATAAATACTGTAGATGTTCAGCTGATTTAGCGTGACACCTTATTGTAGCATTTTACTTATTTGCACATCGTTTAAACAGAGATTTTGAGAAACATGTATATTATTTCAGGTTGTTGTATTTGCTTTGTATTAAGCACCTATTATAATGCTACATTTAAAGCATAGTGCATAACTTTTTTATATTAATGAACGTCCGTTACATTCAACTCATTGCCAAATGAGTTGATACAAAGCTAATTAAGACTATCAGTTCCACGCAACTCTCTCTGTGTTTCTCAGCATGGCTATGTTCAGAAACTGGTGTCGTCCGGCGACTTTCGCGCACCAAAAATCAAGTTAAGATAATTACCTCTTCTGAACAGTCATCATGTTTTTTAATCCTCTGTGTCCTCATGGAGGACGGGTGGGGGTGGTGCGCGATCACGGAAGGCTTGTATCATGTGGATGAGCCGACAGTTTTGTTGTCATTACTTGGAATTCCTCATGGGGGAGAGAGAAACTACGCACTATAGCTTTAAGTCATGTCTAATGGAAATATCTAGTATTTTGTTGCACTGTATATCTGTAAGTCATGTAACAACCTGTTGAAATATGCATATATAGATTGTACTAATTATTTGCATTTATCTCTGTTCCAGAACCACACACCCTCGTTTTCTATTTCAATAAATAACCGAAAGGAACATCTTGTCAAGAGTGCATTCTAACCAATGGCCCCTGGTGGCCACAATCTTTTATGGACCAGTCAAATTATACAGAACCTTCCCATCCACCAAAACAGTGACAATCTCACTGTGTTGTGTATGTGGATCTGCATACAGGGAAACCAGTATCAATTATGATGTATGTGTTGACAGAGACATAAAGAGCCCAACAGCATCTATCAAAAGTTTATTGAATGTCCTTTTAAACTGATCGTATTGTAGAAAAGGCCATCACATTTGCTCTCTCTCTTGAGATGCCTGACCAATCGGTGTCAAAGTTTAGGGCATTGGGGCCTCTTGCCCATCACTTGTGCAGGTAGGCAGAAGATGCGTTATAAAATGCAGAATTTAACTGAACAACAGCTGCTAACTTTGACAACAAGGTCAGCATTGCCTGGAATTCCTTATCCAGGTTAAAATAACTACCAGTAGTCAGTCCAGGATGTTGTAGCTTGTTTTTGTTTCTTTGGAAAATAGTCATGTGTAGGGGCGTTACGGATCAGAGAACGAGACGTTATGACTAGTAAGACCCAATCATATGGCGAACGTTTGCGCCAGAGTCGTCGTTTTCAAAGGTCTCCATTTAGACCACAAAGCAACCCCGGAATTTTCAAAGCAAAACAGGGGCAGCAGTGTAAAATTTCTCCATTTTAGTCACTCGCCATAAACTCCTGAGTAGTGTGGACGCGAGGCATACATGTAGCAAAAGATATGCGATTTTACACCAAAATGGAGTAGTGAAGATTTAGCCTCAGGCCTCAAGCTACATCTACAGACAGCTAATTCCCCGTTTTCGGACTTCTTGAGGTGAGAAGTGAGTGTGTGTGTGTATAGCCCATAACGTAAGTCAAAACTATTCTTTAGCTTTGCTACACTGTTATGGGTCCTATTGCCTTGTTATCTGTGGAAACGCTAAGACTACGTTTATTGATTATTATGCTACGGTGTGTAGAAAGTTTTAGACTTTGATCACTTTGATAATATTGCTGTACTGTGTTTTTTTTTATTACATTGCTGATCAATATGCGGATAGTTTATCATAATTTGTGCATAAATGTTCATATTTGGGTTGTGTTATCGCTAGTAAGAATGTGCAAGTGCAGTAAAGACAGACTAGTGCTGTTGGAACCACATGATTAGCTATTTAAGGTGCAGATTGTTGATAGTTGTAATTCTCAGTTTGTGTTAATGTGCATTATGTTACATGTCATCAATACTAATTCTACGCCAGCCTTGATTACATGGAATTTATTGTAATTCCTTAGTATATTGTTATATGCTGGTGGCTACCACATACAGTTTCAGTAAATTATGTTAGTGGTAACATGAAGAGTCAGATGCCTATTAATGTACATTCTTTATTTGTTTATTTTTCAGAACCACATACAATTTCATATTCAACAAGTTATTCATCTGGTGTCTCAATAAACATTTCTGGATCATAAAGTCAGACATCTCTGGTTCTGTTCTTACGGGACTCCCTGCAGCAGGCCAGTTTCCAATTAATCAGATTTTCGAAGTTTTTACCATATAGTGGAATGTTTGTAACAAAAGCATCTCTGCACAGGTCTTAAAATAAATTATTTGATTTCCAAAAATAAATTTTTGACAATCTTACAGTAAGAGGTAAAATAAAATTAAAGCGCTCAGCTTATAAGCCAAACAATTCTCCTGTATAAGTCTTAGGAATCAAAATACAGTAACCCAGTACACATACATACAGCATGTCTTCATCACAGGATTGTTGTTTCTACAGTATACATTTTCCACAATCATAAAAATAATTTAAAAAAACTAGCAGTATTAGTTTCTTAATAATAGCATTACAAAAATACAGCATAATAAAACATTTTGTTTATCTACACCATTCAACATGTGACTTACCACAGCATTTATCAAAAGTTCTACTCTGGGTTATCCATTCGTAATTCCTAATACTGCGCTGCAATGTGACAGTAATTCAAGCAGCTGGCGCTGTCTCCATTTATGCATACATTTAACAACAACTTATTTACACCTGTTACATACACCACCATAATATGCTGGGAAATCAGGGAAGCACATTCAAAAAAGGAGAAATTAAAAGAAAAAATGAGTGTCCTCAGTGGATTCCATTGAGCACTTCTGCATAATGCAAGGATAGGCTGGTACCAAAACCTAAACCTTAACAGAGACGTACTGTAAGAGATGATGTTTACAACTTTCTTAATAGACACAGCTCAATAACTCCAGAGGAAAATGGAGTATCTGTCTACACTCATAAAAGGGATACCTCAAGTGTACATTAAAGACTCAGGCTACACTGCAATTTCTCAGAAAAGTAACAAAAGAACCCACTGAAGACCTTGAATCCTCTACAACTTGGTCATTCAAAGATTCACCTTTTTGGAGATTTACCGGTCCTACCAGTCCAAGTCATAAACATGTCTGGGAGTACTTGTTTTGGGTGAGTGCAAATTACAGGCTCAGCTGATTATGTGACTGCACTACTGAGAATATGCGTGTGTATCATCTGGTGAGTCTGTGGGGAGCTGTATAGATTGACTGTGGGCTTCTTTACTGCGTTGAATGAACTGTCATTGCCATTGGGAATGTCATCCAGAAGAGGAGTTTTCTCTACTGCGTCGGATGAACTGGGTAAGGCAACAACAACTTCACCAGGTCCAGTATTCTTTCCAGAATGCAAAATCCACTGTAATGTTTTTTCATCACTGTCAAGTAGGTCATGAGGCAGATCAGCACCATTGTTACTTCCAACACCAACCAAATCAGACAACAGGTCAACATCATCGTCTCTCAGCAGAAAACTGACAGGAAGGAGTAGGTTCCTGTGGACTGTTTTTCCTTGGTCAGTTACCGTGTCCTTCATGCGGTAGACATTGTTTGCTGATTGACTGACAACACTTCATAAGGAGTTAACTCCCATTTGTTTGCAACTTTCCTTTTTCCTCTTTCACCTCTGTTTGACAACAAGACACTGTCACAAACAGCCAACAGTGAGCCTTTTACCTTGCGGTCAAAGAGCTTGGCATGGCAGGCCGGTTAGCTGAACTGTGCCTCTGAGCAACCAGTGCTGCCTCACTCAGGTCTCTTTTAAGGTGGGACACAAACTCTGAATGGGTTATGACACAATCATTCTTCCCACTTCATATTTCCCCATATAGTCTGACTGATGCCTGTGAGGATAGGAGTCTTTTACTGTTTTGGCATTGAGCCATCTGAAATCATTACAGGTACTGGGGTCGCCATTCTTCTTCCACAACAGTACTAAAGGGGATGACACTCACTGTTAGACTTTCTAATAATGCCACTCTCCTCCATGTCACTCAGGGCTGTCCGCAGATTCTTATAGTGACGACACAAAATGGTTTGTCATCAATCAGACTGAACTGTGAACAAAATATTTGGCCAGGAAACACTCCATCTTGTTCAACAAGAATAAAGACTCATGTGCTGTGATGATGTTAAGAAGTTTATTCTTCCACTCGAGAGACACTTCACATGCACTTAGGTGTAAATCCTTCAATCCCTGGTCCCTCAGAATGTCGACCAACTCCTCTTCCAACTTGAGAGACGGCTCAGGAATCTGAAATGACTTGGCACTACACTGGACATTACCCTGAATACTTTGAACCTCTGGGAAGTCCTCTACTGCAATGCACGGAGACCCATCACCGATTTTTGCATTCCTTCTCAGTGTCACAGGGAGATTAGTGGAGTGAGATCTATGACTACAGTACTACACACAGGCACTATAGCCTTACTAGGGAGTTTACCCCAAACTAGGTATTTGCTCTGTGGCTGCGGTGTTGCACTACACTACTAAGCTTAACTGTACCCACTTTTTCTGGCACACTTTAGCATCTCTCTTAGAAAGCAAGTACAAACACTGAAAAGGTTCATCCATTCCATCTCCGCCTGGCATGGTCATCAAATTCCAGTAGCTGATGGTGCTCTTCAGTAAGGCCAACAGAGCTTTGATAATGTTGCTGCCAAGAGTCAGTTATTCTGTCTGGCCTGTCACAACCAAGAGAGGGATTATCATTTTACATCCATAAACAGACTAGAGTGCGGATCGGGCCCCATTTTTCTGTCCGAGCCCAGCCCCAGCCCGACAGGCATTCAGATATTTATGTCTGAGTCCGACCCGAGCCCGACACAGTTAAAATCAATTTTTTTTTTCTCATACTAATGACACATGAACGTTTGTTTGTGTGAAAAGCCCGCTTTTATTAAGCAACTGTAAGGCATTCGAAAATGTCAACAGATGAGTGCATCAGCGCACACGGGGCAACAAGCGCACATTAATAAGCTGTTTCATTTAAAATGTTCAATGCCTTATCGCGCTGATGTGACCGAGCCCAACCCAAACCCGAACATAATTTCTAAATACATGTCCGAACCCGGCCCGGCGGGTCCCGACGGGCTCGGTTCAGGTATCCATCCTCTAAAACAGACTACATATAACTCCTTGGGAGTAACTTGGTGACCTCCTCATCCAACAACAACAATATCATCTGCTGAATACTTTTATCATGTTACACGCTTTCTACAGGTTAGCTTGAGCTGCTTCCTTAGGGTGCATACCATAGAGCCACTGCCAATTGGTGCCTTTAGCGTCGGGCCATTTTAAACAAACACTGGTATAGAATAAAGTCTCAGACATTGTTACCTGCTGTGGGCATTGGAAAATAACAGTCTTATCAGAAGGAGCTTTTATGTAGCTCATATATGGACTTATAGCCCCCTTTATCGCAAATAGGAGGCAGACTATTCAGATCTGCACTGCCCTCCCCCTCTCGCAAACCTGTTAGTTTCCCTGTCTAGATGGTAGTAGGGTAGTCCACGACACCGGACAATTACGTTGGGAATAGCCGGGTGGCTGACACTGAAAACGTAGACGATGCACACGGCAGGGGACTAGGGCAGATCTAAGCCATCAATTCTTGGGAGTTTGGCATTGTGTTTACCTGAGTTAGGCTGCCGTACGCATGAATTGCGCATCAAAACGTTCTCCAGCATGTCAATACTTTTCTTTAGATAAACCTGGTCTGCAAATCTACACTGCTGTGGTCCAAAGTCATGACAAGAGCAAGAAGCTGCGTTAACATCAACTTGTAAAACATTTGCCTTATCATTCATACCAAGACTGAATCAGATCCATCCCCTCTGAGGGAAGGAGGGTCTTTGACTTTTCTTTGCAAACCAAATGGGCCTGATCCAGTTTTGGAAGGGTGTCCGTGTGTAAGCCTGACCTTAGACTAGGTGGGCTGAAATGAGACCTAATATTGTTGGCTATCTGCTGTCCAATAATGTAGGTGATTGAGCCCACTTGGCCTAACAAGTCAGGTACCATGTGGGATGTTGAAGTTCTAACTGGTTGCCTATGTGGGTTATGCATATCAGTAAGGTTGGTAGGGGGGGGGGAGAGAAATCAGTCAAAACGTCAACCCCATCCATTCCCAATTCAACGTTACTGCTAGCAACAGGGCTACCAGTTAACAAAGCAGGTAATTGCAATACATTATTCCTCCTACCAACAGAAGCTTGAGTCAGGTTGGTGAAACACACAGCAATGACCAACAAAGGAAAACCGCATCCAAAGAAAAACACAAACTTTTCAGCAGAGCTAAAGTCCTTTCCCACATACAAAGGATAATGCTGAGAGCTGTCCAATTCTCTAGTGATGCGTCAACATGGCAGGCAGACATCCGCTCACTCAATCGAACAGTCACAGCACCAATGTGACGGTCTTCTATGTGACCGTCTCACTGTGTTCTGTACATGGATCTGCATATGGGGAAACCACTATCAATTAAGATGGGTATCTTGACAGCATGGACAAAGGTGTAAACAGTCCTACACAACACACACAATATCAGTCAGTCAAAATGGAATAGCTCCAGAAGCAGTGCAAAATAAGCAAGGTTTAGCATTCAGCTCTGAACCCGAAATGAGTGACTCAAATAAATGGCATTCACGCCTTAATAACATCTAAACAAAATACAGCATAATAAAACATTTTGTGGTGGGCTTTATTACATTTTGGCTGATAATATCACTACACGTTTAACATGCAACTTACCACAGCATTTATCGAAAGTTCTACTACCCATAATTTGATACTCCTTGTACTGCACTGCAATGTGACAGTTAAGCCAGCAGTCAGCGCTGTACCCATTTATGCATGAATTTAATAGAAACACATTGATGCAGAAAATGTATAAAAATCAAATTTTCTCTGATAGTATACTGTTCATTGTTATTTTTCCAACCCCAGTGTTTCCCCTATAATTGTACAGGCATGGCCGGCCGCCTGGCCAACAGGAACCTCCACCAGGCCAGAAAAATCTTTTTCTAAATGACAAAAATAATGCCAAATATCCATTGTGTTTCCCTATATTCATTCTGCAGCGGTGCACCGCCATGAACTGCAGCAACTCACTGCAGCAACTCATTGCCGTGAGTCCATGAACAAGGCAACTGTCTGTGGTTAGTTCAAGTCAGTAACAGCAAGCTCGGTAGTAAACGACATGCTAACGCGCTGACAGATTAGGAGTTTTTGTGTTTTTAGCTGAGCTGGAACAGAGAATATTTGGTTCAAACAGATCAGTGATGCCGTTTTGCCATCGTTCTCTGTGAAGTTTCCTGGAAGTGATGTTATGTAGTGTTTTATACATAGACTGTAAAAAATAATGGATGGAGCTTCCGGGTCTGAAAAGTGCGGAAGTGCCTTAAACCTGCATTCTATCTAATTTACAGCAGAGGGCAACTTCACTGGTTTCAAAAAGAAGCCGGCGTGCATAGAAGTTTATGAGAAAATGACCCTACTTCTTACTGATTTATTACCTCAGTGAACATTTTAAAGGTGCCCTGCCACACGTATTTCATTACTTTGTGGTAATGTCTGAAGGTCTACCATGAACTCTGTAACATTTTTTGTGGAAAAAAATGCCTTGGTTACCTTGTTTCAAGCCATTCTACCGTGGTATAGAAAGCCTGCAGGAAGACTCAGCTTGATTTCTGCCAGTTCTCATTAATATTCAAGAAGCTAAGCTGTTTGAATCTGAATACTAACAGGTAACCAATGAGAGCCTGGCTGTCAGAATCCTTTACCCAGCCCAACTGGGCGAGCTAATGAATAGTAATGAGCTTGGGCAATATGATGTCAGACTGACCAGCTTTTGTAATTGGCCTGATTTCTCTGCTTATTTCTTTTCAGTGGCTAGAGCTGACAAAGGAGGTAGCAGTTCATTTTCACATTCACAACATAACACAAACACATATGGATCTAACATATTTTAAAAAATACAAGTAAAAACGGTTTTGTATGGCAGGGCACCTTTTAATGAGTTTATGGTCTCAATCTCTAGTTTCAGGTCTTCTTCAATACAGCATGTTGTTCATTTTGTAAATAATGGTCCCATATAGTTTAAAATGACGATAAAGCAGGGGATGCTTCAGGGCATGGCTACACGTCGACTTGTCAATCATGATAGAGGCTTAGCAATGCGAATCCATGGCACTGTGTACATTAAAATAGCTGTGAACTTGTTTTTGAGTGTTGTCAGTGTTTTTGCTGTTAAACTTTGACTCTCTCACTGTGCGTTTCCACTTCAACAAAGTTAATTGGAACATTTTGGTCGGCTAAAAATGTCTTGTTTAGCGTTCAATAGCAGCTTGCCAACCAAGGCTATCTAGCTAGCGCTCATGTTAGCTGGTAACTTATTTACCCGCCAGTAAAACTCTGCTGGATGACTTCAGAAGGTTTAAAATTCTGCAACTTTCCCTCTTTGGCGTTCGGTGACATCACTGATGCTACGTCCATTATTTTTTTTAACAGTTTATGGTTTTAATTGGAGTGACTCCATTTAAAAAATTTTCTTTTTTAAATGCTACATTGCTTGTAAGTAAATAATGGGAGTAATAGGCGAACCAGCTTTTCTTTTTAAATAAGTGCTGTGCGCTGGATCCAATTTGTTGCGAAGTAAAGAATGGTTCATGTGGATTTCGAAAAGTAACTGATAAATATTTAAAGAAACTTTAATGTATTAAATTGATAATGGAATTTAGTGTTTCACTAACATATGTACATCTTAAAGGCACATATGTAGTCATTTCTGGTATTTTACATAGTGTTCATCTTGTACTCTTAAGGTAAAAGTCAATTTCTCCATACAGTTTATTTCATTGACAATTGCAGTCTTCTCGATCTTTTGTTGGTAGGTCCATTTGCACTATTTTTAAATAAAAGTTCATCTTTGATAGGGGAAAAACTTGAACAGTGTTTCATGTTCTGTCCCTGCTATAACTTGTAGGTTTCTTTACTTTCTACCATGATTAATTAGATTTCTGGCATGAGAGGAGCTTCCTCTTTTGTTGCAAAAATAGTGGTCAAAAAACTCTTAACTGTTTATATGTTTTATTAGGATATACCATAATATTAGTTACTGATCTAAGTCAACCAAATTGTTTCAGGTTGCAGTAATCAATTTTCTTTGTGATTTTAAATGTCTATGCAAGTTGACAAAATCATCAGAATATTAACTGTAAGAACAAAAAGTAAACAAAATACAATAAATAATAGACCATCTTCTAACCCACCACCTGACTCACCTTCATATTTCATCCTCGCTGCAGGACCGAGACATAACCCACCGGCAGAGCCCCTGTAGGGACAGTAACTTGGGGGTCGGGGACAGAGGCAAGGAGGTGGAGGGCTGTGTGGATCAGCTCATGGATCTGGGCGAGTGTGAGACGGTCTACAACAGTTCAGCGTTTGAAAAGTGGGACTCCTACTGGGAAGACGTCACCAGGTACTGAATTATTTATATGTGTGTGCTGTGGATTATTTGAGTTTGAGTTAAAACAGCAGCAAGTAAATAAGACAAACTTCAAATGCCTTACTGCATTTCAACTCTCCGCCAACTTTCTGAAGTTGAAGGTGGCTTGCATTGCCGATAATTGTGCATAACATTACCTATCTATTGTGCAATAACTAGCATGGTTTTAAATTGTAATGCTACAGGAGGTTGCATTTAGTGTCCACTTAATGTTTTTAATGGGCAACAAATTACCGGCTCTGACAAAGATTTGCCTGGGGAAAAAAAAAATCTATAGTATATATAGATAGTAGAAGAGACATTTAGGTGATTTTGCTGGCAAAATTCTATATTTTTCTTATTATCAACAATTCCTCGAAAAGACCCAAACCAAAAATGAATTAATCCTACCAACAAGAGCCTTGTGTATCCAAAGCCTGATATAACTCATTTCTCTTCTGCCATAGAGCTTCATTATTGGTATTAAAACTAGTGAGCCGCACTTCTGCACAGGGTGACATTTCCTTCATTATGATGCAAATATTACTGTAGATTACCTTGAGCCAATACCATTTGCATTGTCCTGCTGCAGTAAATACTCATTAGAGCACCAAATTCGTCTTAATGCACAGCTGAAAATACACAAAACCGCTATTTCCCTTTGCTCAAGTTACATTTGATACAAATGTTAGGGTTCTGGCATAGAGAAAGTTGTACTCAGTAGTTCCCTGCATCATGTGTGCTCAGGACTTTTACTGTAGGAAAGCAGATAAGAAGTCAGTTTGTAAATTGTATGCAGTAGGACAGGTGCCTAAAGGTTTTTATAGCAGTAGAGTTCAACATCACTGGTCTGACACAAAGGATGATTTGAAGCAGGTAGTGGTTTTGCTTGAATGCAGGAAGTGGTTTAAGAGGCCTGTAAACAACAAAGCAGCCGCAGTCTCCTGAGATAGCAGGTGATGCTCCATCTGTCCTGCAGCTATCCTGATGCTTTGCTGCCAAAATAGTTTCTGTACTCTCTCCTCTGATGTAGAGTGACTGCTGAAGACAAACAACAGTTTCTAAAGTCTAAAGGCGATTTAAACTGAGGTGGAATAGTGCTGGCTGTTGCAGGGTTGGGGAATCTGCTGCTAACAGGGTTGATTAAGGTCATGTTTTGGTGGAACAGAGGGAACTGTTGTATCTTTTTGGCTAATGGGTAAGTCATTGTTTTACAAACTTGACTGTCCAGATTAGGCCCAAGCTGCGGATTGGTAGCTCTAATGTCTAATGGAGCGTGTTTCTTGGTCAGTAGAAGTCATATTCTCTTTGTGTGCTTTGAGGTACTGGGTTTGTCAAAACTGTAGCTATCAGATGTAGTGCTGCCTCTGAGCTCTCTGTTTGATTCTTGGTTCTATAACTGAACCCAAAGCAAAAATTACAGGTTAAAAAACAAAAGAAAACTGATGGAAATCTGCTCAAGGTGGTATGAATTAGGCATAGATGCATGATTCAATGTTTGAACTTGAAATATTTTGCACTTATCCCAAAACCGGTGCACTTTTAAATAGTGCAGAAGACATGTTTACATCTAGGGCTGCAACAAATAATTATTTCCATCATTGATCAATGAAATATGCTGAAAAAGTTTTCCAGAGTCCAAGGTGACATCTTCAAATATCTTGTCTTGTCCAGATATATTCACTTAACAACGACATAAACTTTTTTTTTTGCAATATTCAGGCATTTTTATACATATTTAGACCAAAAACAGGAAATGGTTCCATTTTAAAGGTTATATACAAGACAATGAAAGCTTTAACTGTTAATGGAACTGCATGTCTCTGTGCTCGGCAGATACACACGGCTGGCTAGCTGTGACATCTGGGGCACCAAAGAGGTGGATTTCCTTGGATTAGATGACTTCTCTAGTCCCTACCAGGACGAGGAAGTGATTGGTCGAACCCCGACGCTGGCTCAGCTCAACAGCGAGGATTCGCTGCCTGTGTGTGAGGCGCTCTACCCCCCTACTGACCTGACCCTGCCTGCCCCTCAGCTTCAGCCGTCCCAGCTTTCCTGTCACAATAAGAGACCCTTGGTCCCTGGCCAAGGATTGGGCCCCGTCACTGCACGGCCCTCCCCAAGCTCCACATCCTCTTCCCGTCCTTCCCACAGCCTTCTCCCAGACTTTCCTGAAACCTCCCAAAAAGCTACCAGACCTATCCCCTCCAGCACCGAGACTATGGCCAAGACCCAGAACCTCCTCTGTCTCACACAGGACCACGGCCAAGCTCAAACTAAGCATCAGGGGCGAGGAACCAAGATGGCAGCCCCATCTTCTCATAGCACTGACTTTGTGCGGAAGGCTAAAGTCCGTGTGCATAAAATTCAGCCCGAGATGCCCTCCCAGACGGATTTTGAGAGGTCAGATACACCTCTACCTCTCTCCCAGCCCCAAGACGAGAAGGCCTGCACTTCAGCGAGCGCCACCTTGGTGGTAATTCCTGTTGCTGCAGCCAGTGGCTCTGCCAGCTTGACAAGCTTTGAGAAAAGGGCAGAGGGAACAGGGAGGAGGGAGATACCTTTAGGCTTGTCTGCCACTGTGCCACAATTGGTTGAGGCGAGCCAGGTCATGGAGGGCAGCACCTCTGGGCTGGTCAGCAGCGGCGATAGTGTGGCAGGGGCTAGCAGCGGTGGCGGCGTTCTGGTTGTGGAGGGCACGGAGAAGACCAAGGAGGAGGAGCACAACTACTCCCTGTTCCTGACCCGCAGCAGACTGGCCGGCAGAGTCCACTCCCAGCTGGAAGAGGATGAGGAGGAGGAGGAAGAGGAGGATGACGAGGAAGAGGCTGCAGAGGAGGAGGAAGGCGATGGGCTTGAGCTAGATGACGAAGACCATGATGAGGGTTTCGGCAGCGAGCACGAGCTGTCTGAGAATGATGAGGATGAGGAGGAGGATGAAGACTATGAAGCTGACAAGGATGACGACATGAGTGACGCCTTCTCTGAGCCAGGTAGCAACTTTTCATTAAGTCACTGACTTATCATTATTTAAGAATTTTTTTTTATTTTATTCTTTATTATTACCTTTCTGTCTTTATTTTCCCTTAATGTTCCGTCTCTGTCTTTCTGTTGCTCTGATTTTCTCCCTATTCCACTGTCTTTTTTCCTCCAGGTTGTGACATGGAGCTGATGGACGACATTAAAGGCCTGACAGCAGGAGTCTCCAGCCGGAAGAGAGGCAAGCGTCGCTACTTCTGGGAGTACAGCGAGCAGCTCACCCCCTCGAAACAGGAACGCATGCTTAAACCGTCCGAGTGGGACAGACACACGCTGCCTAGCAACCTGTTCCAGAAGAACGGGCCTCTCCATGGTATACATACACACACATACATACTGTGTGTATATATATATATATATATATATATATATATATATATATATATATATTGTAACACAAGCTGGCACTGTAGAATATGAGCCTTGCTTTAAAACTTGTTTATCTTCAAAGAAAAGACTTTTGGATTATTGTATTTTTTACATTTCAGTTCACCACCTCAATCACAGCATAAAACATATCGTATACGCCTTTTAGTGGGGCTGTAACGTTTTGGATTTTCCACAACAGCAGCTGTGCTCAGCATGTTGGCAGTGATACTACAGTTTAGGTGATCACATTGGAAATATGAAATAAATAAAAGGAGCATGTCTAATTTCTCACATAGCGGCACAGGCTTGCAAAACATTTCACTTGCATTCATGTCTGTATTTATTTCATCGTTTTGTTTGAATTTCTTTCTGCAATTGTAGAGGATGACTTGTATTACATTTGTTTTTGAAATCACTTCAAGTTTGCTTCAATTCAGTAATTACTAAGGGGTCCAACACACAGTGATCATTTTCTTTCTTACTGAACCTGTTATAGATCCACCACAGGTATCACTAACTGTGACTGAATGGAAAATGGCAGTTTACTTCTGGTTACTCCTTGTTTTATACCACAACAGCAAGATATTCCGTGAACAGTAAAACAGTGAAAAAGTAACTCCCACTCTGCCTTCGCATTCAAAATGAAGAGAGGGGAAAAAGAGTTTTGGCTGATAGAGGTGCAAGCGAAAAGTTCATGATTCAGATTATTTAACATATAATATAAAAAAATAATATTAACTTGATAAACAATAAGAAACCAATTGGAAAAAGTGGAAATGGCAACTGCAATAGGTGCCATCTTACAGACATTGATTTTGATGTGTCATCTCTAATGCCTTCTTTTCATTGGTTGTCATAAAGGAAAGTATATGTTGAAGAAGTCTCGCCGCACAGATGTGGAAGACCTGACTCCCAATCCCCGCAAGCTGCTGCAGATTGGCACAGAGCTCCGCAAACTGAACAAGGTGATCAGCGACTTGACCCCTGTCAGTGAGCTGCCGCTAACCGCAAGACCACGGTCACGCAAGGAGAAGAACAAGCTGGCATCCAGGTAAAATATGCAAGCATGTACAGTATGTACGCATTAGAGTGGCATAGACCTTGTACCATGTACAATCCCGCTGACCTCAGCAGTATATGTCTTTTAAAATGGTTTTATTGCTTACATCATGATTGCAGGAGTATAGTTGTAGTCAAAATGCTGATTTGGGAGCAGTATGTCATGTTTCTCAGTGCCGACTGTTTGCTAAAAAGAACTCTTTTCTGTTATGCCTTAGTAAACTTCACTCATCTGCTGTGTATTTTAGAGCTTGTCGTTTAAAAAAGAAGGCCCAGTATGAAGCAAACAAAGTGAAGCTCTGGGGACTCAGCACAGAGTACGGTACGTTGCTTACGACACAGTTTTCACACCAAGTTCATACACCTCTGCATCCATTTTATTCATGCCTTGATATACAAACCCCAATTCCAATAAAGTTGGGACGTTGTGTTAAACGTAAATTAAAAACCGAATACAATGATTTCAGAATCCGTTTTCAACCTATTTTCAATTGAATACACTACAAAGACAAGATATTTAATCTTCAAACTGATAAACTTTATTGTTTTTTGCAAATATTCACTCATTTTGAATTTGATGCCTGCAACATGTTCCAAAAAAGCTGGGACAGGGGCATCTTTACCACTGTTACATCACCTTTCCCCATAACAACACCCAATAAGCATTTGGGAACTGAGGACAGTAATTGTTGAAGCTTTGTAGGTGGAATTCTTTCCCATTCTTGCTTGATGTACGACTTCAGTTGCTCAACAGTTCGGGGTCTCAGTTGTCGTATTGTGCTTCATAATGCTCCCCATATTTTCAATGGGAGACAGGTCTGGTCAATATAGGTAATACAGGTAATATATCACCCATGTTTTCGCCTTGTATGAGGTAGCTATAGGCATACTTAACATCAGGTTCAAATAGGTGTATTATTTGCTTGTTTTAACAGAGGTATTAACGTAATAAGTTATTAGTGGTGAAAGTTAGTATGGCACACTTACACAAGAGTTGCGATGCTTCTATAGACTATCTGCATGTCCTCTTTAACTCCAGGAAAGTGAAAAAAAGTTAGGTTGGTATATCCAGCATGTAACATTGGTAGCAGCAAATAGTCAGAGCTGGTGAACCACAATGAATTAGTCGCTACGGATGTAGCAACCCCGCTGCCACTGCTGTACAGAGACTCGTACAACAGCGTGCTGTGTGTGTCGTCTTTTGTGGATGTGGGCCAAAAACCGTTAGATTCACAGTTCATTAATATTGAATGTGTTGCGTGTCCAAACTGCACCAAAACTGAGATGCGGCATCATTGGGTACCAAGAAATACACCCGCCAAGTGTGAAGTAGATTCTCGGTTCTCAAGATATTTGAAAAACGCATGCACGCACGCACGCACGCACGCACGCACGCACGCACACACACACACACACACACACACACACACACACACACACACACACACACACACACACACACACACACACAGCATCCTCTATTTATAGTTAGATGTCAGTTTGTGTGCTCCACCATGTGTCCTCCTGTAGATCGGCTGCTGTTTGTGATCAATGCCATCAAGGAGGAGATAGTTGCCCGAGTGGAGGACTCTGCTCCGCGTCCGACCAACATGGCTGACACTCTGGAGCATCTCATCCAGGAGACACTCGGTGAGAATTAAAGAGGGGGACGACTGAGTCAGTGGTAAAAAAAAATAGAAGCTGGTAGGCTAAAATCTACATGATTTGAAAAAGCAGATGACAAGAAATAATATAGCTAGTATTTAGACAGCAAATCAATCAATTCATATTGACCCTTTTTTATTATATTATAAACACAATCAAGTGAAGGAGTTCAAGTACCTTGGGGTTTTGTTCGCGAGTGAGGGGACAATGGAGCGGGAGATTGGTCGGAGAATCGGCGCAGCGGGTGCGGTATTGCATTCAATCTATCGCACCGTTGTGACGAAAAGAGAGCTGAGCCAGAAGGCAAAGCTCTCGATCTACCGGTCAGTTTTCGTTCCTACCCTCACCTATGGTCATGAAGGCTGGGTCATGACCGAAAGAACGAGATCCAGGGTACAAGCGGCCGAAATGGGTTTCCTCAGGAGGGTGGCTGGCGTCTCCCTTAGAGATAGGGTGAGAAGCTCAGTCATCCGTGAGGAGCTTCGGAGAGAGCCGCTGCTCCTTTGCGTCGAAAAGGAGCCAGTTGAGGTGGTTCGGGCATCTGGTAAGGATGCCCCTGGGCGCCTCCCTAGGGAGGTGTTCCAGGCACGCCCAGCTGGGAGGAGGCCTCGGGAAGACCCAGGACTAGGTGGAGGGATTATATCTCCAACCTGGCCTGGGAACGCCGATCCCCAGTCGGAGCTGGTTAATGTTGCTCGGGAAAGGGAAGTTTGGGGTCCCCTGCTGGAGCTGCTCCCCCCGCGACCCGACACCGGATAAGCGGACGAAGATGGAGATGGAGATGGAGATAAACACAATCAGAAAATAATACAGATGAAGCCTTTTACAAGGATATTTAAGTGCCCATTCTAAAAAAAAATATATTTTTTACATCAAGCTCGCTCTGAACAGGGAGGGTTAATGACAATAATAAAGAATGTTTTCTGTACAAAAGAAAGTATTTGTTTGAGACAAGTAAGTTGCACAAAGAAGTTTGTTTGATTTCTAACATTTCTGAATGTATCTTCATGTGTCTCTGTGCGTGCAGTGGCATCACCGGTTGCTGGGCAGACTTCAGACTTCGTCAACAAGATCTTGGAGAACACAGGACACGGCGATCCCACCGGTGGACTGGTCGGTCTGCGAGTCCCCACCTCCAAAATCTAGACAAACCGTGGTCCACTGAGAGGAGTGGACTAAATATTACCACCGTGCTGTTCCATTGTAACTATGCTCCCCTCTGCATGCCCCTCCAACACAGAGTACATACACATTGTTAGTCACACAAACACACATACCACTCCCTGTGTGTATGTATGTGTGCTTGATTTAGCCATGCACTTGAATGGCATACACCCTAGCTTACTGTCTCTGCACACTGCGCAGAGTCAGTGTGTCACTGTCTCCCAACCCATTGTGAGTGTCTGCTGGGAAAAGCGCCTTTTAAAAGCAAGGGATGATAAGTTGTGTGGCTAAATAGCATATCCTAAATCCATGGGTGATAATGAGATGTGTTTAACATTGTGTTGTGTCGGGGTGGTTCTATCAGAGATCTACTTCCAGGGCTGAGACAGAGACAGTCACACGAGCGTAACCACCGAAATACTTTCACACAATTGATAGAGTAAATATTGTTTCAGGTCGGACACCATTAAAGGTTGGAAAAAGTTCCAGTTATAATTTCCTGGAAGAGGCTCACCTCACATGGCAACAAAAATTAACTCCAGGATGTCAAATTGAACCACTCAATAAAGTACTTTAGTTGCCAAGACAGCTGCAGAGAAAAAAAAAAGCAGCGTGCTCCGAGGCGTTTCAGGGTGGCAGAATTTATTTCGTATTGAAGGCCTAAATATGTTCATGCCATCCCCTGTTTGCCAATCAGGTCTGCTGTTGTTAAAATGTAGGAGTTAAATTTTAGCAAAATAAATCTTGAAACATAAAAGGCAAAAGCTTAAAATTAGACTTTAACGATTAAGCAACAGTTTGCGGCAGGCAGGAGGAAGCTTAATGGCTAATTATGACTACATTAACTTAAACAACAGGAGGTAGTTGACCATGTTGAGAGGAAGTGCATGTAGTTTGGTGCTTTTTGGCCTTGTGCTGGTTGTAACTTGATTGGGTGAAACGGGCATTTTGCCAGAATGGGAGCAGACTGTGAGGAAGATGATGATGGTGGTGATAAAAATGACAAACAGTGATCCATCTCCTCTAGGAAACTGTACATAAAAGTGTCTCCTAGTGAAAAAGGGCACTGTCTCCAGTTTTTGTACAGTACAGATGACCAGGCTAACAGTTTGGTGTGTTCATACTAGTGTTTGATCAGAGTTCTATTCATTGTGCCTTGTGTATGTATGTGTGTGTTTCTGTAAGTCTGAGTGAGTGTGTGAGAGGGACTGAACAAGAAGAGGTGATTGGTCAGAACTCCCTAAGGTCCAGCCAAGGAGAGTACTACTTTCACACTGAGGAAGATTGTTAGTGAATGCGAGGAGGGAGATAACTGTGTATTTCAGTTGTCTAAAGATAATCTGAATGTACATAAAACAAGTGGAAGCTCTCGTTGCGTCATGCCACAGAGTCTGTGTATATAGGAGGGCTCTGCAATAGATTACTTTTGGTTTTTGGTACTCTGTCTTTAGGGATTGTGGGAGGGTTAAAATATATTTTTGTTTCGAGTTACAAAAAAATATTTCCACACTATATTTTGATTGTTTTTTGTACCAAAGACGCATGCAACGAAATGGCGACCAGCCAGTTAAAGTAAGGTTTTGCACAGCTTACGTGATGCCGTATTGAATGTAAGAAATGTGGGAGGGTCAGGAAACTTCATTGAACTGTGAAATTAGCTTGGGTCAGAAAAGGAACATTCATTCATTTTTAAAATCTAAAAATTAACCCCATCTGTGGGCTTCTCCAGTAGATGTGTTGCTTAGCAAGCACTTCATTCCTGAACTGATTCCTCCATCCACATGCTAATTGTTTTAATAGCGCTATCTAGGACAAAAACCAAGAGCGCTAGTTGATAAGCTATGTTACATTTTTGTATGTCAAAATGTCACCAACAATAACCAAAATGTTTTGTTCCTGTTGTCACTTGTTTGATTTCTGTGTGTAGACGAGGTCTAGTTCATCAACAAAATATTTACTGAATTGTGTTTCAAAGTACTGTTTATAGAAACATTAATGCTATATCTATCAATGGTGAAATGCCACTTTTCATGACAATTGATTAATTGTTAAGCATGACACATTTCTTAAGCCTACCCTTGCATCAAAAGTTAGAGAAAAAAACAACACAAAAACCACAAAAAAAAGTTCTTGTTATATTTTTGTACTTTAACTGCCTGCTATCTTTCCTGTTGGGTTGGAAGTATTAGTTGAGTGGCGTGAAGAAGATGTGGAGGAAAAGAGGAGAAAGGTTTTAAAGAGCAGCCAGTCGATCTGATGACCAACACTTGACCCTTTCAGTCTCTTTTGCTGGCTGAGGGATATACACAGAATCATGACTGGATTTATTTAAAACACAATGCAGCGAAGCCATGGTCTAGTTTGAATGGTCTATAAAGAGAATAAGAACAGGGACTTGTCTAGGACAGAGGACAACGGCATGGAGGTTTGAGGGCAGTTGCTGTAAGAAAGCCAAAGCCATTTGAGTCAGTCCCAGATTGATCTGGTGTGAAAATCATTCAGATTTGTACACGTATTCCCTCTTTGACCATGAAATTGGTTGAATTTTGCATTTCCTGGGATTGGCATTGCTGTCTTCGGGGTCGCATTGCTGAATTTATCTGTCAAGCATTGCCTTCGGTCCTCAGCTCACATCTTTCCTGACCAGTCACAACTGCAAAGAATAACTTTCTTCACCAAAACACACAGAGTTACAATATCCAGGCCACAAATTGGCAGCATGTCCAACCTTTAAAATGCATGATGCCTTTATGCTTGCCCTGCCTGCTGCCTCCTGGAAAGAAATGCCACAATTCCCAGGAATTTTATAATTCAATCGGAGTTCACTCTCTGTTTGACAAGGCTTAATTCAGGTTAGTTTGAAGTGAAGAAAGTACTCCTTCACAGAATGAACTGATGTCTGATGATGGTGATGCAGAACTGTCGTCTTTCTGTATTGTGTGATTGAATAACAGCTAGTGCTACATATATATGTACATATATATTTTTTTTTTTACTGATTTATGTTCCGCCTAAAAGGGAGAAATGGTGCTTTTTTTCTGAAACTAGAATGATGATTATCCATGATTCTTATTTGACATTTTAGTCTAGTTGTAGCCTAGTGACTTGCTCTTCCCTACCGTCCATAGCTATTTTCTTAGTAGTGATTCATTTTTGTAAATAGACTATAAGTTAATATGTATCTTCTAAATGTTAGATATGTGTATAAAATACTCTATCTTATATGTTTGAAAAACAAAAGCACTTTGTCCAAAAAAGGAAAACAAAACAAAAAGAAAAAGCATTTTTTTCTTCCATTTGCTGCTAAAAAAAGGCCTGGTGTGAATGCTGCAAGTGTGCTTGACGACTACTTGCTAGGATAGGTCTATTACCTGACTTGGCTGGGTCTATAAACTAGCAGGGAATAGGTGTACGGCCTGACGAGGGTTAGGTCTACATGTTTCTGGAGCCATGTAATGATATGAGGTGTGGTATAAGCACAATCATTGCTTGGCTTTGGGAAGCCCAGTCTAGACAGGATAGGTCTATTTCCTGGTCAGAAACCGTGTGGATAGTGTGTTTGTGGTCTTAAAAAAAAAAAGAGGGTTTTGATTCCAGGGCCCCTACGTTGATCCTGATGCTAACCTCCTTGGCGTCATGATTCATTTGCCTTCAGTAGAGGTTTCCTATGGATAAACTGATTCTGCTTTGGCTTCCTCTTCAGGGTGATGTACAGTGTAGACACATTTCTCCAGAGAGTTATATTGTTATCATTTGTAAACTGATTTCTACTTGTGACTTAATGAGGAGGGGGTTTAGCCTAGGGTGGCCAGGGAGAGCCCTTTTAAAAGATGTTGTTCCAGGCCGCCTTGGGGAAGTTACTATATCACTGTACTGTATGGCAAGCCAGTTATAAATGGAGACTCAATCCGGACACTTATTGCCTTTTTGAACTTTTCACCTACACACACAAAAAAATAATAATGTGGCAGGCATGTCAATTGCCAAGGGGCTGTGCCTGAGGTTTATGACATTGTTGTCAACAACAACAACAACAACAACAACAACAAAACCATTCAGCCTAATTGGCTTAAAACAACCTTGACTGAAAAAGCAGACGTGGGGAAATATGTCTGAAAAATGGCTTAAAACTACTATGTGTAATCAGTTGTATCTTTTGGGACAATATTTGAAGCATTTTCTTCAGCCACATTTTTGCCCATGTCTGGTAAGGGGTCAACAGTAGTTAAAGGGCCACTGGTTGTCCCAACAGTAGACCAGCTCAGCAGAGCATGTGTAGTGGATCACAAGGCTGATTCAAGGAAGAGTCCTCACAGGTTTTTACATTTAACATGATAGGTGCAAGCTGTGCAACTTTACATTCAAACCAGGAGACTCTGTGGCATTTGAACAGTCAAGATAATGAGTGAAAATCCACGCCAGTAAAACAATTCCTTATTCTTTTTATTTCTGACGTAAATCCTATACAGTCAACTATTAAGCTAATAGAGTGTGTAACTTTGTGCTACTATTGTCCAATAAAAAGTGGATCCATAAAGCTCTTCAGCAAATCAGGGTAATATCGTTCTTCTATCTGACATATGTGATGACATATAAAATCAAAAGAAAATATTTTTATGTATTCCAATTATTGTCGCCATTCTTTTTTTTAAATATTTTGTGCGTGTGTGTGTGTTATGAATTATCAATGTCAATCAATATAGTGCAATGCTCTGTACACAAACAACAAAAGGCCAACAGACTTGTCACAAGAATTCAAAAAGTTTCTCCGCTGTTTCCCCACTGGTATTCAAACATACACAACCTAGAACATTTTCCTCTCACGAAGGATTTAACACTGATTTCCTGCCGTGATACAACTGGTGTTTGTCACATGGTGCTGATTACATTTCATTTATCAAGAAACCATCCAATAATTAAAATATGTATTTAAATCCACTCACATTTTACATGTGATTATTGTTAATAACTATCATCAGACCAGACTTTCCCTCCCAATCATTTTCCTTGATTCTAACTGTTGGACCAATCAGAGGAAGATTCTTACTCTGAACAACAGAATGGTGATTACTGTATTATTGAGCTGTATGTTCGCTATTGTTCAGCATACCATTATTTATTTTGTAAAAGTCAGACTCCTGGATTTGATACCACTGCCCAAAGTCACAGAGGATCTTTATTCCATCTGAGAGGTACAAAATATTTACCAGAATTGCAAAATAAAAGCACATGTTCTGGTGGCTTAGGACATTTTGTTGATTTAGATAGCAAGTGAGACTTCCTACTAATGTTAACATGTTGCTATGTGTTTACCTTGTGCATTCAGAAACTATCTCCAGAGGAAATATTCGGTAACGCTTTGTTTTATTATTGTTTCTGTAATTTAAGAATAATGTCAAAGAAGTTTCTTTGAAAGAACTACATGTATGCAATTTGTCTGTAAGTTTTCTGGTAGCTGTGCCAAGAGAAATCTCAATCATTCCAAATCTTGCAGAGACGGAGAGCGTAGGTATTTGTAAGGAGATAACATAAGCACAGGCTAATTATTGCTAACTAAAATGCTAGTTAACATTAGTAATTAAACTTAAACAGCTAATGTAAGTCAAAACTGCCTGCCTTCTGACTCTACGGTAATTTGTCTACTATGCGACAGAAAGTCGCGTGGTTATGACACAATCGTATTTTTACAGAAATGGCTGCGTAGCCATAACGTGAACCTTTTATACATTGTTGTGTTTTAGAAATAAACAATTTAAACACTTCAGAAAAAATTCACAAAGTGACGTGAATGTTTGCTAACCAGCCCCAGCTGTAAAGCTCTGAAAAACTTTACTGTTTTGGTAGTCCTCTGTACACCACCTGCTCAGCACCAAACAGCAGACAGTTAGCAATTCGATGGTGAGTATTTCCCTCAGGAGTTGGTAGAGACCAAAACAGAGCTAAAAGAGAATGAATGTTGGACTTACATTCACCAGGTGGCCAGAAACACGACTCCAAATGAATGTTTGCTAACCTCTTCACCACAACAGCTTTATAAGTGAAAATACATAAAGTAGTTGTTTCCAAGCAACTTCTTAGGAGGTTATATAGCAATTACAAATCTGTAAAATGATCGTTACCAAATATTCTTGTCTCAATAAATTAGGTTTGTTTTTATATATATATATATATATATATATATATATATATAAAAAATAAAGAAAAAGTTCTCACCTCCTGCTGGCTGTGATGTCAGATTTGAGAGTCTGGCTTGGAGTTTCTTTCTGGGCATTTTGAATGTTTCCTGTCTTGTTCAAACCCATGTGGGCTGCCCTCGTTGCTTGTAAAAACACCTCATCTTCAGAGGTTGTATGCTTACTACCCTTCACATTTTTTCCTGTGTAAATTAGATACCTACAGAAATGTACTCTGTGACAAAAAAAAGCAGTGGGAATGATGTTTGCATGCCGATTTCCTGCATAGCACTGAGAGAATCAAGTGACGTCTGGAGTTCTTTGCAGATTGGGAAATAATTTGGCCAATCAACGGAAAGCGTCTCCATGGTCAGAAAGTTCATTCACTGCACTCTAATTTGAATGATTTAATACCTGCTGCTATTGAATGAGCACAAAGACACTTAAGTTTTTGTTTGAAAGTGTCCATGACGCAATTGCAGTATATTCTTACCACACAACATGTTTTTTTCACACCTTTTTTCCTACGACAGTCAAAAGACCAAGATTGTTACTCACCTCGCACTTGGTTTTTGAATATGATGCCTGCTCAACCAGGTGCCTTAATCAAATATATGAGAACACAAATCTGCACCTTCTGTCAGTCTGGAGGGGGTTTCCCTACAAAAACAAGGGGCTGGGTTTCCCAAACTCTAAACTTGAAGTACAAAAACAAAATGAAAACCTCATTTTAACCCAAATCAATACATTTTGTATAATAATCTAGCCTTTAACAGCAGATACACTTTGTCATGTCTGCATAGGATTCCCTGAAGAAGTATTACTGAAGAAGAGCATCAATGTAAACTTGTAAAATAAATTGATATATGTTTTGGGAAACCTGGTTCCGTTTTTAGCTCTTTCTCTGCCCACTATGCCACATTATTGTGTTTTCTGTATTGGCTGCTGCTGCTATCACTGCTGGTGTGTCAGAAGAGCAAACCTCCACTGTGTCTGAGGCAGGGGGAGACTTGGGCCTGCTTTTTTATCTAGACAATTACAATGCATTCTTCTTCTGTGGTTTTGATGGAGCACCGTGTTGCTGCCTCTTGAGATCTTTTTCGAGAAAAACCAAACAAAAAAAGCATAAAACTATTTTCTGTTTCTTAACTTTGCTATTATGAAGTGCCAGACCCTCCTTGAAGTCAGTGTTGGCACTGAGTCGTGGGTTGCGAATGAAGCAACAAACTGAGCATGGAGGTAAACTGTGGTGCTAATCTGTCAGTGGCTGGGTGCTAACATGGCTTTGTTAAAAAGCTGTATTAGCGATATTATTCCTTTTGTCGATGACTCTGGGCAGTCTTGTGTTTCTGACTGCTGCACTGCTGTATGCTGACATAGCGAGGTATAAACTCTGCTGCTGCTGCTTTGCTGATGAATGTAGACTAGTCTTCCTCAGCAGGATCATACAGACAGATGTGAGTGTCTGGTGCAGCTTTTCCTGTTGTGCTACTTCCTGTTAGACTTTTGTTTGGAACACAGAGGGAGACTCTTATCGCCAGGATCCAAAAAGATCATGAATGTTGTATCTTTATGTGGCCGATGGCCTGCTTGTATGTTTAAACTTTTTTTTTTTTTTTTTTTTTTTTTTACTGATATTATTTGATATTTATGCTTTGACTCGGTCAAATGTTGTACGTTTAAATATTTTCTCCCTAAATTTATTTTGTTGCCTTTTTTTCCCTGATTCCAGCGTTCATACCATTTCTCTTATATTTATTTGTTTTGTCCTGTAAATTATCATTCAAGGAGAGAATTTGTTGGATCTAGACTTTATAGCTTTTCCACTGCAGGCTTTACCAAGAGACACAGACTTCACATGAGGTTCACAGACATGAATCAAAGTCACAATGAAACCAGAAATGACTTTTGTATATAATTCCACATGTCATTTTATACAACTAGTCTATATAACTACATACTAATAACAAAATTAATGTTCTTGTATTTTTGTATAGAAATGTAATTAGATTTACTAGGTAAGATTTTCATGTACCTCATCATGTACCATAAATAAGATTTTTGTAAAATCCCGCTTCTGCACTCTGGAGATGCAAATGGTTATAAAGACGATCATGAATTCATGTTTAATTAGAGAGTAAAGAGTGCATCAATATCAGATCGCAAAACAATTTAGTTTGACAATAGAAAGAAACCGTAGAAATCAAATAAATCAGTTGAAAACTAAATAAATACAAGGATGCATTAATATAGATGGATAATTACCCAATAGAGACCACATTTGTAAATTGCTAGCAAAATCCAGCTTTTAATATGGACATAAAAGGAATAAGCATTTTGATTTGCTAATTGTTTCCCAATTAAGGCTACTGCTTTTGCAAAAGCTGCTGTTATCATTTACATGACCAATGCTACTACTATTTTAGGAAATGCGCTTATTTGCTTTCTTGCTGAGAGTCGTATGAGAAGATCAATACTGCGCGTGTCTGTACAGTAAATATAAAGCTACTGCCAGCAGCCAGTTCTGTTAGCTTAGCACAAAAACTGGAAACAGGCTCTGTCCACAACTTTAAAATGCCCCCCTGTCAGCACCTCTAAAGCTCACTGGTTAATGTGTTATATCTTGTTTGTTTAATCGGTACACAAATGGAAACAAGTTTTACAGGGATTATGTACCGGACTATTTTTTTTGCACGGGGCAGTGACTTCCTGCCAGGCAACCAGCAGAGTTGTTGGATGTGATACACGCAAAAAGGAAGATGAACAATAAATGTAGTAGTTTTAGTAGTGGACGCATGTTGATTTTACAACAAAACGGTTTTAAAAAATGAGTTGGCTTAGTGCGGACACATTAATAGGCTAAAAGCAACACACAGACTGCACCAACTTTCAGCAGATTTTTCCATAAACAAACATTTAACAAAAACAAAATTTACAGGATGTAATCAGAATAATTTTAAAAGGTATAATTACATAAAAAATACCACACACCGTGACTTTAGTGTAGTAATTGCCTTCCTGTCCTTCCTGTATCCTATGACTTAATACTTTCTCTGCATTATGTTCTGCCCTGTTAAAGGAAACTAGATGCTTTCAGAACAGCAGTTTCATTGTGACTTTGAGTAATTGTCTGTGAAGCCCATGAAGCGTTTTGTCATTGGAGGTTTGACACGGTCAGAAGGTGCAGTAGAGCCATAAACCAGACTCACCAAGTCTTCAAAGATAACCTCTCCTTGACACAACTCTTCTTTTGTCATGATCTGTGGTTGCTTCACAGCGTTGGAGCTCAATGTAGGAATCGGCTCGCCTGCTCTCTCTAACTTTGGAGGGGAAATTTGAGCATTTGATCAGTTTTCTGCGAAAACTTCACCACTGCGCCAGAGATGTTTTGCTCCCTTCTGGGTGCTTTTCTTTCTGAAGGGATTTGGTTCGCAGTTGTCTTGTCAGGGAGCTCCTGAGATTAGCCAGGGGCCACTAAAGGCTAGTGGGCAGAGACCCCACCCCCTCCCCTGCAATGAATGATCTGGGGAGGGGGGGAGTCATTTCCTCCATCTGCAGACTGATCTTATTGAAGCAAACAACAACAATCCACCCTCGATAATAAAAACAAAACCCCTCTTTCCATTTCTACACGTCATCATCCAACACTGCAGTGATTTACATCTCCTTTCTATTGCCAGAATGCATGGAGCGAGAGACATTTAACAAACAGAAAATGTTTTCCAGAAAGCATATGTTCTGTTTCTCTTTTTTTTCTATTTTGACAGTAAGATGATTTTATAGGAAATCCGTACAAGTCCAAACAAGTTGAGGATTTGGGAGGTATCTGTCATCCTGAGCTCCACAGCTACATGCCATTGTTATGATGCTTCTGGTCTTGTATGGTAACTTATTTGACTAGATCAACAGCATGGGATCTTTCTGTAGTTAGTCCTGTGTGTGTGTTCCTCTTCCCAGTCTCAGTAGGAAGGCTGTACTTCATTGCTAAGTGCTCTATAATAGATCTCTTGGTGATAATTTCATAAAGAAGCAAAACCTGCAGAAAGTGTATCCTGCTGAAACTAACTTGATCCTCTCTTTAGCAATGACGTCTATATTTGTAGTTCACATATATGCCTGTTCAAATACAATATCTTGAGAATTGTTATATTTATGTTGTGTATTAAATGTCGTGCTGGGTTTTTACATTTGTTTTATCTAACTTTTTCTTTTTGCTTAACATTGTATTTTTTCTTTCTTGGAGGCACAGTGGGTGGCTTTATGCACAGGCATTGAAAACATTTTTTTTGGTTTGTACTGTAACAACATATTTTGTTTCAGAGCTTCTGACAGTTTTCGTCTATAGCTGCTCAACATAGTGCGGACACCTGCCCTAAATCTCTGTTGTGTTGTTGTGCCTCTCTTTTTCTTTCTTGTTTTTTAAATCATTATTTCTGTGTTGTATCAGCTGAGAGTTGGTACCACAGCTCTGCTTGTAACCACAATAGTCTCATTATGTTTATTGATTTTAATATCAAAATAATAAAACCATTAGCACCCCATCTTGACTCTGCTGTGTGTGTGCGTGCGTGTGTGCGTGCGTGCGTGCGTGCGTGTGTGTGTGTGTGTGTGTGTGTGTGTGTGTGTGTGTGTGTGTGTGTGTGTGTGTGTGCGTGCGTGTGTGCGCGTGCACATGCACGTTTTGGTGACTGAGATGAAGTTCCAAGTGTAGGCTACATACAGATATATTCAAATGTTTTCATTGAATTTCCATAGTATAAATCAAGAAAGTATAGATAACAAGAGAACAATATACTATAGGTATAAAGGAGGGGGGAATTACAGGGACAATATACCTACATGACTCACACTATTAGATTTCAGTCTATTTGTTTCTACTGAAGACATCTCTTCAAAACTATTTTAAAGGTCCCATGACACAGTGCTCTTTAGATGCTTTTATATAGGCCTTAGTGGTCCCCTAATACTGTATCTGAAGTCTCTTTCCTGAAATTCAGCCTTGGTGCAGAATTACAGCCACTAGAGCCAGTCCCACAATGAGCTTTCCTTAGGATGTGCCATTTCTGTGTCTGTAGCTTTAAATGCTATTGAGGAGGAGAGAGGGGGAGGGGACCTTGACCAACTGCCACTTTGCTCGTTTGAAAGCCATGATGTCTCTCTCTCTCTCATGGGTGGGCCAAATTCTCTGGAGGGGCAAAGCTTATGACCTCATAAGGAGCAAAATTCCAGATCTGCCCATTTGAGCTTTCATTTTCTCAAAGGCAGAGCAGGATACCCAGGGCTCCGTTTACACCTATCACCACTGGGGGACCATAGGCAGGCAGGGGGAACGCATTAATGTTTAAAAAAAACTCATAAAGTGAAATGTTCATGCCATGGGACCTTTAAAACAGGTCACACATATATAATAAAAAAAGGCTTAATTATTTCCCAGAAATAACTTTTTTTTTAGCATGTGTTACTCAAGCGAAAGTGAAAACTTTGTACAAACCAGGAGAGTAAGTCCAATAAAGTCCATTAAATGAAGTTCATGTTACAATTTAAATTCGATTAAACTCACGATGAAAGCAGGGTTTGGATCTGGCCAGCTTACTTACCCACAAGAAATTTGTATAATTGAAATATATAAATAACAAAAATCACAATATTTTTGCCACAATTTTTCCAACACTTCTTTTACAGGGTAAATTTAGTGTAAAGTCTTGAACAATGCTTATTTGTGCTTATTACTAATGCAAAATTTGGCTCAAATTGGCTCCAATGCAAACCAAAGGGTGACACATTGCTATGCCAATACAGTCTATTATATTTAAAAACTCATATCCTGAAATCCTCCTGCTTTGGACGTACCCATAACATAGGCCTATGTTTGTGGGATTCTCTAGTGTTTTTAGTAAACACACGGGTAGCTTATTAGTAGTGTTATTATTTTATTGTGGCCTTCTTAGAATCACTTGCTACTTTTAAGTTAACCTCATAAACTGTTGCAGGCCCACTGGTGGTTCTGTTTTTACAAACTCACATTGTATTGTCAAGCAGTTGAACATAGCCTACAAGAGCTTTGTTTTAAATGCCATTGTATTTTCTATGTTTCCACATGTCAGGGAAAAATTTGGGGACATTTTGAGTGGATGCATGTGGAAATGATGCAGCCATACAAAATCGGCTACAAAATATAAAGAGATAATGAGTTCAAGATTATACCACTCACAAAATGCTCTGCTAACGTTAAGGTTTGTCCAAATAAAGTATATATATATTTACGTTATATATATTCGGTAATTATTCTATCATACCTTAACAAAACATGTTTTTTCATGTATTTGATACGGATAAATGGATGCAGTGTGACAGGAAAACCGTTAGATCCATACAGATCAGATATAATGCTTCGCCGTCAGCACAACGAGTTTTCTTTTGGGCCTCCAGCTTTCCGTAGCCGTACAAAAACAAACATGGCGTCTTCTGCGGATGTTCACGTCCGAATTTGTGGACAAGAAATAATAAAATATGATCTAGAAATCAAGGCTCTCGTCCAGGTAAGAACTGACAACGTCTGGTTTTTCTTTTGATTTTTTTTGTTGTTGTTGCTCATGCTGGTATCGGTTTTGTTCTGGAGAGGTGTCCGTGAAGGCATCACATTACAGGTCTGAAAGTTGCTGTACGTTAGCTAATAACGTTAGATACGTTACACAAGCGAAGCTAAATAGCGTTAACGTTCAGTTAAAAGAAACACAGAAAACAGAAAAAGAAAGTGATAATGATACGATATTGACTTTGTTTACCTTTATTTCCTTTAATCACTGCTAACCGTTTTATTCCCTCGACTTTAAATGTCTAACGTTATCATGAAATTACGTTACGTTAGCTGATTCGACAGTTGACGGATGTATCTGACGGATCAATTAGGAGTAATTTTACTGTAAGTTATTATTGTTGAAAAAGCATGGTTAAATCAATTACAAATACTCCATTCAGAACGAAACACGGCATAAATTGCGGCCCAATATGTATGCCACAACCTAAGGGACAGTGAATCACACACACACACACACCTACACACACCTTTCAGTTTAGTAGGATTTAGGCATAAATAAATAGTTACATTTCACGTCAAAATATAGATTTTTTTCAGGTAATTGTCAAGTAATTTGCATGCAAAATACGTCTGGTCTACCCAACCAGCGGACAAAAAAAAAATTCAACCCACAGCAACACTTTAAAAGAAGCCCAATACAACCCCACACATACATTCTCTCAAATGCTCTTGATTGTTTGCATTTCTTTACACCAATCACAATTGTCTTGGGTGGTGCTAAGCTCCAGACCAGGGCACCAAGCTTTGAAGCCAATTTGACATAGCAGCTAAACAGTGAAATTGCAACTTCCAGGTCCATCACGTGATGCCATGGGGCCCAAAAAGACTTTTTCCCCATACAATTACATTGCGAAAGAGACGTCTCTAAATCAGTGGATACATTTTTTTAGAGCGTCACTCACAGCCCCTGCAAAATTACTCTTTTACTATCAGAATTTGATCCAATTTGTCCGATAATTCTAAGTCTAGAAGAGTCACACAATTAAATAATTGAAACCCTATTCAAGTTAGCAGAGCGCTAAACCGGAAGTGGCCGGCTCGGCCAGTGGAGATCCCTAGTGCACCTGCTCTATGGGCCCCATAATGTGGAAGCAGCACCTAGGTAATTTTATACGACCAATTGAACTTTTTTGGCTTTATGCGCCACTGAGCAACTCTCATAGGAATGAACAGGGCTCCAGGCTGTATTAGGTTCTTTTTTAATACATTCATGTTCCAGACATAGTGAAGATGTCTCTGCAAAATGGAGTTGGGAGTATTAGAGATGCCCTGATTTTTTGCCCCCGAAACTGATTGCCGATCGTCGATCAACATATCCATAAACGGCTGATACTGATCGTTTTGTTGTTGTTTTGTTATAGCAGCTGGAATAGCTGTATTACATGGATGGCATAGTGCTGCAGTGTTTGAGTGTTTAAACTCACTTTATAAATTAGCCTAGCGGCTAGAAGACTCTTAGCTAGTGGCTTTATCCCAGGAGAACAACACCGTGAATTTCAGCCAGCATGCACGTTCTTTTCATCCTTAAATTGTTGAAACAGAGCAGCTATTATTGGTAGTGAGACAACAAGTTAGCAGACTGCAGAGTCATTTCTACTGCACACAAACAAATATGTTAATAGTTCATCCAAACAAAACATTTTATGCAAAGACGTGTACATTAGCAGGAATGTAGCGCAACATGGAAGTGAAAGCAGTGCTCTGTTTATTTAAATATTGAATTATTGTGGTAAATAATCATGATCTCAATATTGATCATAAAGATTGTGATTATTAGTTTGGCCATAATTGTGCAGCCCTACAATTTTTACTCCCACATCAATCATGAATACATACGTGTGTTTGTGTTACCTGCAGGACATTAGGGATTGCCCTGGACCTCAGTCAACTCTCATGGAGCTCAACTCTCAGGTCAAACAGAAGCTCAACAAGCTCAGACTCAGAATACAGGTCAGGCCTCACACCATGTGTATTGTGTTGCATCTGACAGATTTCTTTTTCTAAAATCCAAACAAAATGTTTTATTGGACATGGTGTGTTGTTGTTAGGATCTGGAGCAGATGGCCAGAGAGCAGGACAGAGAGACGGACAGACTGGCCATCCAGGCAGAGACAGAGAGCCAGCGAAAGCAAATGCTGAGGTGTGTAGACATACACACAGACATGAAAAATTAGCAGCAGTCATCTTCATTTACCCCTGAATCACTGACTTAAATGACGCTATCAATCCCATTAAAATGACAGCGTTCATTCCAGTGTATAAGTGAGTGAACCGATCTGTATCTTGCTCTCAGTCAACACATCAAAATGAGATGTCATGTTTGGTTGTAACCCCTCTTTGCATGTTGCGTCAGGTTTGGTGGTGCCTGAAATGGGTTATATTAGACACTGTAAAAATTCATTATTAATATTGTAAATAGTAGCTTGTAGTTTATTTTGCTCAGGATGCTTTTGGAAATAATTCACATTCTAGGTGTTGACCCTTGATAAAATGATTGATGGGGTTAAACAGCATGCAAACAAAACCGATTCAGACACAACAGACCAGATGAGATGAAGAAATCTATAACATAATCTACAGTTTTCAAAGTTGGTTTCTGTGCATTCCAGTAACCAAACAGCGTGGAGGAAAGCTAACCTGGCATGTAAACTAGCCATAGACAACACGGAGAAGGACGAGCTGCTGCATGGAGTAGAAAACCACAGCACCAGACAGAGGTCAGTACAATTCTGAGGCTGAGACTCTACTGTGGTGCTCAATGAGTCAGTCACTCTTTTTCCATTATAAATGTAATATGGCAGGTGTTTTGCTTTTGTTCAGCCTAAACCTAATCCCCCATCCCAGTACTTATTACACCCCAGTTACCTACCTACAGGTTTTGGCAAACTCTCTGGTCTTCCTGTAATCTCCAAAAAATTCTGTTCTGGAGGCACTCTTAACTCATAACAGTGTATCTCTGAGTTTTTATACATAGAGCTGTGTTTACTGTTACTGATACACTGTTGTGGATACCATTCTTTTTCTTACTGTAAAGGTGGCCTAATCGATATTCAGAAACATACATTTTAGTAATTTGCAACTGTCTTTGTTAATAATTTAATCACAGCTAAATCATTCAAAATAATATAAACCTGTCGGTAATGGTTTATCCGCAGCACATTATTGTCTGTTACAGTGCCAGTAATAAAGCAACTTTTATTAAGAAAGAGGAGGGGAAATATTTTACTACCCACCTCTCTGTAATATTAATCCTGTCCGAATGGGGCTTTTTGTCAGTGATTTTAAGATATTATTTTGGTTTTCATTCGTAATGAGTCATTACATTTGACATTTAAGAGCTTAAATGATTTTTAAAAAAGAAATTCAAAAGAGATTCAAATTTTCACTTGGACACACAATATATACACAACATACGTATTACTGACAGCAATTATGCATCACCTGTTGCTTTGTGTGTGTTTGTGTATCAGGAAGGCGACCAAAGAAAGCCTAGTAGAAACCAGTAGCAGCATCACAGAGAATCTGATGTCTATGAGCAGGATGATGGCTGAACAGGTGAAGCAGAGCGAGGATACCATTGGCACGCTGGGTAAAAAAAATCTTTTTTGTCCATGTGTTTGTTAACTTTTGATCAGGGTTAGAGTTTGTGTACAACAGGTGCATCCAATTTACAACAATGTGAAAATCTTTTTTTTTTTATGTTTCTATCTCCCATCAACATTTCCGAACCTATCTTCCTCCTCCTTAAACCTTTTAATACCTTTCTTCTTCCTCACACAGCCACCTCCTCCAGGACGGTGCAGGAAACCAACGACGAGTTTAAAAGCATGACAGGAACAATCCACCTGGGGAGGAAACTGATCCTCAAGTACAACCGGCGGGAGCTGACAGACAAGCTGCTCATCTTCCTCGCTCTGGCCCTCTTCCTCGCCACCGTCCTCTACATCCTTAAGAAACGTATCTTCCCCTTCATTTAGCTTGATGAATTTAGCTAAAGAATGCACCCAGGGTTCAGGAAGAATGTTTTCCACTTAATTTCACTCAGCAGAAAGTTACCGCAAGGATTTTAGCAGGTATGAAGTCAAAGCTGGACTACATGGAAAGTTAGAAAAAGTCCTGAGATTGGACTGCCGCACATAGTGTCAAGTGAAAACCTTTTCATCTTGTGTAGCACCCTTTATTTAGCTTGAACAATATGCAATATGTGGGTTTATAAAATGGGTATGAAGGGTAAACTGTATCTGGTATTGCGATGAGGTTTCTTGCAACAACAATGAAAGGGTTAAAGCCTTTGCATGCTTTAAACAAACTTGTGGTGTTCAACCATGTCTAAAGGCAAAAGTTGTTATACTTTTTGCAAATGGCAGCATTTGAAGCAAGGGCGAAGAAGCCACCTGTCATAGCCTCACCCCCCTATGTCTAAGAACTGTGGCTTTTGAGTGACTCGAAGGCTTTCACGGTGCTGCATGAAAAGTGACCGCAGTAGAGCACTTTGAGAGAAGTTCAAATCCTGCCTACTTTCACACCTCTGCATACCTGATCCGACGCTGCACAAAGTGACTGTTTAGAAAAACACTTTGAAGCATACTAAGGCATTAATATTTCATCTGGCATTAAGAACTAACCAGGGTCAAAGCCATAGTGTGCAATAACCCTCACTTTGTTTACTTTTTGTAAAATTACAATCTGTGTGTGTGTTCAACTGAGAAAGTGTGCATGTTTGTCTGCTTTCACCATTGTTAGTTACTGGGGAGTTTACTTTGTGCCTTTATTCCTTCGGTCGTCCAGACGACAGATTTAGAAATCTGATTACTCAATGATCCTTTAAAGGGCGTCTGCCATGTTGAGTCAAAGACTGTGTGAATGCTAACCAATGTTTGTTAGAATAAAGGTGAATATTTCCAATATTTTGAGGGATACATTGTTGTGAGGCATTGCCACAGATGCGCCAGTAGGTGGCAGGATACCTAACCTTTAATACCATCAGAGATGCTGTACTGTAAATTTGTGTGAAGAACTATTTTACAGCACAGGGCTGACTAATTAACACACTTCTCTTTCCCCAGTGATGCCATTGCAGTTTATTTAACTTCAATCAAAATGCTTACAAATGTTTGTTTTTTTAGATTAATTTTAATAAAAATTTACAAAACATAGCTTGAAACCTGGGGTTTGTATGAAATGTGATCGCTCAAGTAGAACATTAAAAATACATATTTATAACGTAATAACCAAAGAGTGCTTCCCTTCTTGCAGACTGCACCCTGACTGTCTACAAGATAACGTTTGATAACCTGTCAACTTTATGGTGCCCATAACAATCCTCATATATACAAAAACAGATTTAAATAGGTAGAATACTGACTCTGAGCCATCAGCTGCACTTGAGGAGTGATTCCCTGTAGTGTTTACTTGTGTGCGTCCATGCCCTTTGCTGAAGCATACAGCCACTGTGGTGTACTGTTATGTTGAAGTGAGGTAGATAATTGGTTTTCATCCTTGTACAAAGTCAAGTGTAAAGGAAAATATTAATATACCACAAATACCCAACAGATTAAATAAGTTATGTTGCATTGCTTTCACCAGCAATTCAACACCAAACCACTACCACTACTTTTACTCATTCTACTACTTATACTGTATAATAGTTAATAAGTGCTTGATCTTTGCGTACCCTGTCTGCAACTCTGTATAACTCGTCTGTCTGTTTAGGAAGCAGTAACATTGGATTTCTTAGACACGGGGAGACCAGATTCTGTCGCATTGTCGATCTGACTAAACCCGGTCCTGTCCTCTGGTCCGGCTGCTCTGGTTGGCTGCTGCATGGGTCCTTGAGTGGTGAAAGCCAAGGGCACAGTGGTTGGTGGGGTGGTGGTGTGCTGCGGAGCGTCCGATTGGCTGAGAGAGCAGGTGCTGCCAAAGCTGCTGCACAGTGCACCCCAGTGTTGCATGCATTGCCGGCGCAGCCGCTGACCGACCCACAACCCAACCTCGTCTCCACACTTCAACAGGAAGTTCATCAGCTCCACGTACGGTCTAGTTGGACATGCACACACGTGAAAAAAATGTTTTCAACTTTCAACATAGACTTCAAGACAGCACTACCTTAAAGTGAGACTTACATTTTTTTGACAGCAGATCATTTTACTTCTCATAATAAGAAAAGTACAGGTCTTACTAATAACATTATAGCCTGATGTCATCATACTCAGATTCTAGTCAGAATATGAGTCTGATAATGCTCCAATGGGCTGTCATTATGGGGCGTGTTTCAACAAAACCTGGAAAGAAGGTTGGATTGGATAGACCTACAACCAATCAGGGCAATGGAGATCTACGTCACAGAAGCAGCAAGTCAAAGGCAGGCTTGGACAGAGGCGGCAGTTTCCGTGTCGTGCGGACGGTTGAGGCAATGTGTATACATACGTGATCGCAGTTCTATGTTTCTCTTTTGAAATTAATGCGCTGTCCAGATCTCCTATAACGGACGTGATGGCGGAATCTACACATCTCAATTCTCCAGCGGCAGCCATCTTTGATGTAAACAAATCCAAGCGCTCTTTGGTGACGTGGTTGATTACGTTACTGTTGATCATCTGTCCATCATCGTATAAAGCCCGCCCTGACAGTTTGATTGGTTCGAACAGCTCTGGTTCAAGCATAGTTCAACGGATCAAGTCCAGACCGAATTTCCCGACCTCAAATGTTGTGGGTGGGGCTAAATTCAGCTGGCATCCAGGCTAATAACATTAGTGATGGCTCCGTTCAATTCAAGTGTTCCTGTAAGCGGTGATAGGTAATAGTGAGCCAGCATGTGCAAAACCAGGACCCTAAAACTGAAGCAGCTAAATGGAATTCAGCCATCATTCATTTTATTATTTACCACAGTGCTTTTCCTACTGTGACATGTCAAAATATCTTAAGTGAAAAAGGCCAGTGGGCCCACAAGCAGGAAACAACAAACATGTCTCCTGGTGAGGTACGCTGTTTATTTTGTGTTTTACTTTTCTGAAAAAAGCACTGAAATATTTATCTGTGAAATGCTAAACTGTAGTATAACAGTAACCCGAGTAGAGAGTCATAAAGTCAACAGACTAACTCCGTAATGTAAGTAACACAGCATTATCTGTGTGAAGCTTGTTTACGCTAGCTAACATTAGCCACCATCAGCCATACCCAAAAAAAACATGAGTGTTCAATTGGTGCATTTTATTGTTTATAAATTATGTTTTATTTGGGAGAGGAGGATCGTTATTTCCTCTTTCAAAAATTACATACTCTGACTTTAAAGTAGCTTTAAACTGTTTATTACTGTTAGCTATAGTGTGCAACTATTTTATATTAACCCATTTAGGCCTAAAACGCCTGCTAAAAAAGGCGTTTTTATGCCTAAGTACTTTTCTGTAAACCCCCTCCCAAAACCTAAGGGTTTCCAGAAATATTTGTAAAAAGCCTACTAAAATCTTAATTTCTCAGGTCTCAGTCGAGAGAAACTATGCACTATAGCTTTGAACTACAGGTCAATGCTGCATTATTGAACAGCGAAGAGTACTGCACAGAGGATGGTTTTACTGATGCCTTTTTTTGTTTCGACTTTTTACTTTGGATGGTGATTAAAGCTTACTGATGATTTGTTAGTGTGTGTGTGTTTCTCACCCCGAGGGAAACATCAGGTGGAATTGAACCAGGTTGCCCATGGTATCCATGTGGTCTCTTAGCGCCAGGCAGAGCTGGTGTTTGGAGTAGCACTCTCTCTGGAGCGAGAACACCATGTCTTTTACCGCTGAACACCGGCGGCTCACACAGCTGAAGCGCTGCCGCAGTCCCAGCGCCATGCACCGCAACGCATCCTTCACAAATGACTTACCCTGGGAGGAGGAGAGCAACAGGAGGAATCATTTTCATTGTTGATGATCAGCAAAGCTTAATGTACTGAGCGATCACAATGTCAAATCTGGCTTGGGAGGTGTGCCAACTCCCCTGATTCTGCCACTTCCTGTGTAAAATTACATACCTACAGACTATTTTCTGTGTACATTAGATCCACAAGAATCTGACATGCTTGCGTGTGGTCATTATCTTATGTAAATAAAGTAACTGTGTTACATTAAGCATGCATCAGTGAACCAACTGGATAAAAATAGTGACCATGCATGTGTTGTGAAAGAGCAGGTCATAAGTATCTTTTTACAGAGTGAAAGTACGTGCATGTGTGTCCCATTACAAGAAGATAATTAAGTTGTATGCAAGTGCAATATTTTCTGAGAGTGAGTCACCATAGCCATTAATACAATGTAACTTAAAGTACAACTGATACTAAATTGCATTTTCAGCCAGCATACATATTTGCTCTGTAAATCACTTGTCCTGTGTTCCTAAAGGGATAGTATGTTTTTTGGTTTCATAATGGCGCACACTATTTTTACATTAATCCGACCGAATATACGTAAATCGAGATCTTATTTCAATACTGTCAATCAAATCTTGCATAAAGCAGTAGCGTCAGCCTGCTACACAACACAAGAGCCACAGACTTTGAACAATAACCCACACTAGTTTTCCTTCTAAAGTCTCCTAATTATCTAACCTGTTATGTAACTTGTGAACATCTTGTCCTGCACCTTAGTTTGTTGAACAAGCGACCAAACAAACATTCACCGGGGAAAAGTGAAAACTGGAGCAACATTATCATTCATTTGAAGTCAATCCACATACCTATACTATAATGCCATTATTTACTCTTTTAGCTCTGTTTTTGGTCTCTACCTCCTCCAGAGAAAAATATCTTTCTCTTTAGCTGCTAAATGTGTTGTTGAGCCGAGGGGAGCTGCAGATTCAGGTGATTATTCTCTGTAGATTCATCACTACGAGCTCCTCCTTTCACATTGTATTTGATTTGTCATTTAATTAAGTTATTGTAAAAATATGGAATATAGCCGCTTTAAAGCATCAGTCACTTTGATATGGTGACTTAAACTGTAACAAGGACACACATTTACCATGATATTCACATTTAAATATCATATTGTTTGTCACTGTATGGAACTGTATTATATTTCCAGTACACTTATTCACAGATCCTTACTAAACTTAATCCACTGTGCCTTTTCATGCTGGAGACACATAAGACTTGCATCAGTCTCTCATGCACTGCTATTCTAGTAAAGTAGACAAGCTGTTCCCTCTCTCATATCAGCTCCCCTCTCAGTTTGTTCTGTATCCAATGCTACCATGCATAACATACACTGCTCCTTATATAACATACATTCCTCACAAATGACTGTAATGACTGAAGGGATTAATTTAAATAAAAACATGTATCCAAATATGTCTTGTCTAAGCCTGCCCTTAGTTGCTGTTAGACACGGTTTCAGATTGTGTCAGTTAGTGCAAAATGGACCTAACTACAAACAAATTCCTTTTGAAAAGTGTTTTTTAAGTGTATGATGCTGCTTCCCACCTGTGAGTCGTAGCGCCCGGCATTGTGCAGCAGAGTGAGACAGATGTGGTGCAGCCCTTGGATTTCACAGGAGTTGTTGTTGAAACACTGGAACGTCCCACAGCCGACATCCCCTGAACTCACCAGGCAACTCTGAATCTCCGCTGAGAGAGACCGAAACACAGACCGAGAGAGAGATCAGTATTAACATCCCTAAAGTGATACCACAGAAGCAAGTGTGTCTCTTTGATCACATGTGCTGCTACTGCACTATATGTAACTTTTAAATGTTTCTGAAACTGTGTAATTTTTCATCTAATGATCATAAATGACATGTAACAGCAAACGAGACTTACAGTGAAAAGAACGCTATTTTTACATAGTTTTTATTAATGCCTCTGCCCGGATCCGATTTTTTCTGCAAAGTCACAAAATGATTTACGGCAGGTAGACGGTGGTACAGAGCACACATTCTGAAGGGTCACTGATTTCGGTATAACACCGGAAAAGTCTGTGTATTTGTATCCAGCCAGGTAAAGGGTAGCAGGAGATTTCTTTACAGGCCTAGTTGTATTTTTATTTTAGAAGTTATCTGCTGCAGTTATGGCTGATACTGTGCCACCAAATAACCTGTGTTGAAAACAGTCATAGCATAATATGTCAAAAAAAACATTAAAAAGTCATATTATAGTTTGTCGAAAAAGTGATTAAAAAGTCTCAGTGTATAATGACGAAAAAAAGTCATAATATAGTATGTCAAAAAAAATGCTAAGAAAGTCATAGTATAGTATGTCGTATGAAGTGATTAAAAATGTCATAGTATAGTAAGTTGAAAAAAGCATAGTATATCATGTCGAAAAAGTGATAAAAAAGTAATAGTATGTCGAGAAAAGTCATAAAAAAGTCATAGTGTAGTATTTTGAAAAAAGTCACAGTATAGTGTTTTGAAAAAGTGATATAAAAAGTCATAATATGTCGAAAAAAGTGATAAAAAGTCATAGTATATTATGTCGAAAAAAGTCATAGTATAGTCTGTCAAAGCATCTGGAAGAACATACAAAATCCACACCAAAAGGCCCAGCCCAGACATGGGATTGAACCAGGGATTATATTTTGCCGTTCCTATTTAATGGTGGTTGTTGGAGCAGTGCTAAACACTGAGCCATTATAGTCATAGTATAATATGTTAAAAAAGGTCATAGTATACTATGTTGAAACGCACGCGTAGGTTTGAAACCCATGTGAGTGTTGTTATTCTGCTACAGTTACATGTCAACAATATAACTGGCTGCATTCAAACCACTCTATTTGCAACAATTTTATCAGTATCTCCCAGAAAAAAAATTTAGTATAGAATGTTGAAAAAAAAATCATAATATAGTATGGTGAAAAAAATCATAACAAGTCATAGTATAGTGTGTTGAAAAAAGTCATAGTATACTATGTTGAATAAAGTGATGAAAAAATCCTAGTACAGTATGTCGAAAAAGTCATAGTATAGTATGTTGAAAAAAGTTATAGTATATTTTTTTGGTATAGTATAGTATAGTTTATATATAGTAATCTTGAAAAGTCATAGTTTAGTTTGTTAAAAAAAGTCATAAAAAGTCATAGTTTAGTTTGTCGAAAAAAGTCATGAAAAAGGTCATAGTATAGTATGTTGAAAAAAGCCTTTAGAAAGTCAAAGTATGTGTCAAAAAAAGTCATAGTATACTATGTTGAAAAAATTGGTAAAAAAGTGATAGTATCTTCTCGAATTAAGTGATAAAAAAGTCATAGTATAGTATGTAAAATAAAAGTCATAGTATACTATGTCGAAAAAAAGTGATAAAAAAGTGAAAGTATAGTATGTCAAATGAAGTGATAAAAAAAGTCATAGTATAGTATGTATAAAAAAAAAAGTCATAGTATACTATGTAATACTAAAAGTCATGAAAAAGTCATAGTATAGTATGGTGAAAAAGTCATAAAAAATCATGGTATAGTATGTCGAAAAAGTCATAAAAAGGTCATAGTATAGTATGTTGAAAAAAGCCTTTAAAAGTGATAGTATACTATGTCGAAAAAAGTGATAAAAAAGTGATAGTATAGTATGTCGAATGAAGTAATAAAAAGTTATAGTATAGTATGTAAAAAAAACATAGCATACTATGTCGAAAAAAGTGATAAAAAGTCATAGTATAGTATGTAAAAAAAAAGTCATAGTATACTATGTCGAAAAAAGTGATAAAACTGTCATAGTATGTCGAATGAAGTGATACAAAATCCTAGTATGTCGAAAAAAGTCATAGTATAGTATGCTTAGTTTAGGCCTATTGTGGTTACTTCCCTGTTGTTCAAATAAAACAGTGAAGTGATACAGATCACTTTTTGTTTAGTGTGTTTTAAATTAATCTTTAATCAACATATAGCCTAGGATTGTTATGATGTTGTTCTTGCTGTTATATAGTTATACTATCGGTTGTTGCTGATGCTGTGCAGCCTGAAGGTCAGCTCCGGGTCGGAGGTGCCGTCATGCACCGACCTGTTGGTACGGAGGGAATGCGCTTCGACAGGATAGAGCCGCCGGAGCTGCGCATTGAGTTACAGCCCCCAACAGAGCAGGAGAGCAAAAAGAGAGGCGCACTCTGCTCTCGGTCCGGGACACTAACGACACCGGCTTAAGATATAGTTCAAACTGATATAGGCTGCACAACATACAAACAATTTTAAAGATGCAATGAAAGGCCAACATGAAGATAGAAATAAGGCGCCATGATCACTTTAACGCAACTCACTTTACTGTAGACGCACCAAAGGAGCAGACGTATTACTCTGCAACAAAAGTCAGTAGGCCTAATAATATACTAACAAAATATACATAAATACATTTACATTGCAGGCTGCCATTACCAAGGCTACTGAACAGTGGGATCCAGAGGGAGCAAGACAACGCCACAGACAACAAAACAGGCCCAATTGTCCCATCAGTGCTAAAACTGGACAGAAAGTAGAAATAATTAATAGGCTACTGAAGGTTTTCTTTGCGACGTAAATCCATACTCTACCACATATGAACAAACTACATAAGCTACACAATTTGATGAAATGCAAAAAAGCGCGCATATTTAAACACTAAACAAAGCTTCCCAAACTTTTCAATGTCAACAAGCACTTTTAGTCACACCATAAAAAAATCCTCATTGCAGAGATTGTTCTTCGCAATCTTGCACATGCTTTGAATTCAAACTGTTCTAAAAATTAAAGTGCCAGCGACTAATCGAACCTTAGTTTTTCTGGAGACCACCCATATGCGACCGCCAGAGGCATGGGGACATTGTAAATATCTGGACACAGTGTGACAGGTAGTTAAGGCAGCAGTACACATGTTGTTAGAACTCACCTGTGCCCTGCAGAGAGAGGCGTCTTTTGGTTAGTTGTTTCTCCAGGACATCATGCTGATCCATCGTCAACACCTGTTGACAGGCCAGGAGCAGAAAAAACACAGCGGACAAGTTCGCCGGCATGCTTTAGGCTGACCAAAGCTTTGTATTTTTTTTTTTTTTTTTTTTTTGAATAATTTGTTTGTTTTATAGGTTGGAGCAGCACGAGACCAGCCTTGCAGAGTAGTTTCCACTATAAAGTATGACCGCGGCATGAAGGCACAAATATTTAAAGCTGCATGAGCGCTGCGCGTTCACGCTTGTCTCCACCAATCACAGTGCACCACACTGGAGTCAAAAGTTTATCATTGATGATAGAAAAAGAGCACCGACAGTAGCAGAATGTGTGCAGTTGTTGTGTTTGAATAAACTGGTTGATCGATGATCAGGCTTCGATCTGGTTTAGTTTTCCAATATAATAATAATAATATCGAAAAATGCTCTTATAAGGTCTTCCTCTTCCTCTGGAGTCTGCCGGGGTACGTGAAGTTCAAACACTCAAGACATCCACACTCAATTAACCCGAAAGCCAGTTTGTGTGTGTGTGTTTGTGTGTGTTGTGTGTGTGTGTGTGTGTGTGTGTGTGTGTGTGTGTGTGTGTGTGTGTGTTTGAGAGTTACCAGCTGCTTTGTGTGAAGAGGCTCAGGTTTTTAGGACAAATTGTTAGTGCTACATTTCTGTAAACTGACATTTTTCACATCACTTCTGTTTGACATGCTCATATAAATAAGCCTATAATAATACAAAATAACCGGTAGCCTACCAGTCTCTAATAAGGCACTATTTATAAAGGGTTTATACTGTAACGAACAGCTTTGTTGATGTTAATAATTAATTTACTAATGATAATCAGGTCAATTTTATTATTGATATGAGGAAACATTGGGTTGCCAGGCTGGGAAAAAATCCCTTTGATCACATATTTCTAAACAAGACCAAGAGTCTACAGCCATGCTAATGGCTCTGCAAGACTGTAGCTACTTTTGCACAGTGGGGCTTAAAGCTAACATTTCACTAACATATAACTCAAAACCACAAATATCAACTTCATAGTGGTGCTAGAGGAAAATTCAAGGGATCACCAAAGTCAGTATGGATTCATTCACTGAGGACCATGAATGTCTGGGCCTACTGTACTTGTTGATTGCCATCTATCCTAAAGATCTATATATAAATCCCTAATAAAAAGGGCTAAAGAGGGGACAGAGACAAATCAATTTTTTAACTACTCATTGACACTTACGACTGCAGAATTGAACCCTTTATTAATGACGTATTAACATCTATAACTGCAGACTCGATGACATAACATAAATTGAGAAAGCCATGAGCATTAATTAATATATTACCAACATGTATAACTGAATTATTACCAAAGAGCCAGGATAAACACCTGCCAACCTAACGCAACCCATTTGTTCTTATTATTGGTTTGGTTAATGGTTAATGCACACGTCACATTATGATGAGTTAGGGGTATAATTGTTATGCTATCCCCTGTCTATTTTTTCGGCCCACTGCATCGAGGAGTAAACCTCTATATATGGGCGCCTGCTATACCAACTGAGATATAAGGGTGCCCAGATATTGAGGTATTTAGCCTTAAAAGTCTGGTTGAAACTTCTGTGATAAAAAATAATTGTAACTTAGTATGTGGTCATCCTCCATTATACTGGGGTGGAAGCAGAAATCTCTGAGATAGATATCTCAAAACTTCAGCATGTCTACAGTACACCACTAGAGGTAAGTGAGGTAGGTTTTTTTTTAGTTTGTTTGAAAAAACTCTTTAAAACTACAGTTTATAGGAAACAAAACGGACTATTTTGTACTTTGAGATCGCTAATGAGGCTTTATTTTGGTTACTGGTAACTCTTGGTAGCTTTAGCCAATTAGCTAGTTAAATTGGTCACATCAAAGAATAACATGTCTGTGTTTGTGTGCCGAAGGTGAGTTAGGCTTTGATTTTTTTCTTTACGATATGTTCAAATCTTGCAGCCTAGTTGTTGTGGTTGTGTTTGTCTCATAACGGCCATGACCTCTGACCCTTGACATCTACAAAGAGACAGGCCACAGCAATGTGACACCATGTCATCAGAGCCTCCACACGGGTCAAAAAAACCAACAACCTAATACCTCTCACTCCTAGCTCCCCTGCCTTCTCGGGCTTATCTATACTGCATCCAAGAGGCCTTCAGTGAACATGGTTTAGAACAAGTGTGTGTGTGTGTGTGTGTGTGTGTTGAAGTGGGAGGTCAAAGTACAAAGACAGGGTGTGTTTATGTGTGTGTGTCCATGAAGGGGCCCAGTTGGGGAAGACATACAGTACTCTTACGGGGGGCTGATGTTTGGACATTTGTTGGAGGAATTTTTCCCCTGACCTTTCCCGCTCATTCTGTCTCATCCTGCTTCAAAACAACATCCCTTCCCTCACACAACCTCTGATGACCACCCACGCAATGACCCTTCACCCCAAAAACAGACTAACACACACTCACATGTCCAAAATGGCACACTAATGCACATAGACACTACTGTGCAAACAGTACACATGAAGGACCCCCTTATGCTCTCTAGCTCTCACATGATCATGTTGTAAACATGTGTGCCTCTGAATGTCTTTCTCTGTGTATACCACATTCATTCAGTATCAGTACAGCTTTGTGATAATTGATCTCAGGAGGAAGCATTACCATAACCTTTGGATTTATAATCTGATAAGTTTCCGGTTTTGCTTTGAGCACCACAGGAGGTAAATGAGAAAATTAGTTTATGCAATTTTGCTGAACTGATATGGAGGACCATGGGTGTCACTTCAGAACATTGTATCAATTGATATCTCACTGAACAATAAAAACAGGAATTAGAAAAGGTTTTGCAAATTAATAAGTGAATCCATTAATAGATTTTTTTGTGTGCAAGTGTTTGCTTAAAAGATTAACTATTTGGTATTTAATTGATGTTTAAATGGGCATTATGGATTATTAAAATCACTTACAAATATATTCATCCATACATTTGTTCAGTGCAATACTTAAAGTGTATCCGAGTTCACACAGCACAGACAAACAGAGGGCAACAGATTTACAGACACTCTGACACATATCTGTGTTAGCGTGTGGGTCTCCTGCCAAAAACAAGTAGTTAAATCAATAAAGTTACACAAGCTGCGATCTCTCTCTCACACACTCTCTCTCACACACACACACACACACGTTTCATCTATGACTTTTGAGTGTCCCTCCGTGGCTCATGCAAAAGGTACCCAGTACTGTACCATTCATCACTCAATGTAACTCTTTATATGACCTGTATGTTTCAGGTGGTGGAATCAGGGGGTTTGCTTCTAAAATATAAATCTAGAAATACTTTTTAAATTACCCCCACCTAGTGGTACCGTTTAATGATTATGGGCTCTAGTCTCGGTTTTAATGGCAGGAAACTCAGATTAAATAATTGACTGTGTGGCTTACATATTTTCATAAACTTACCCAATAGCTTTACATACATTAGAGTATCTTTACTAATAAAAGCACAGGAACTATAAATTGGTACAATAAGAAAAGAACACAGAGAAACATGATGCCAACTTTGTTTAGTAAAGCACATAGGATGCACAACCAATACTACATACTAAAAACAGGCACCAAAAGGAAACCGGACACGATTGATGAAAAATGAAGACCTCTAGATACTGATCAAAATATATTTACATGAATGTCTTTCAATAATTTGAGTAAGAATAAAATGAAGCCTCTCCTTCCTCTAATCCTCCTAACTGGAACCAGAACATTGACTTCACTTATCATTCTGAATCTGTGTAGTTTCTTTAGTTTAACATATTGTTAGGCAACATGTTATCTGTGAAAAATACACACAAACAGCCTGAGTGAGAAATATACAACAATATACAACTTGCATATAAAAAAACTAATAATCCAGGTTTGTGCCATGTTTTTTATAGGCAGAGCAGGCATTGTCCAACTTCTCCAGCAGTAGCCTTGTGCAGCACAGACGGGCAATGAAACAACATCTCATGCTGAACATTTTGAATGCAGAAACACTCCAGTCTCCACTCTTTTAAACAGAGGTAGCAGGAAACCATCCCCTCTTCTTTTTCTTTTTCTTCTTCTTCTTCTTCTTCCTCTTGTCTGATGCTGCACATTTCAAAAGGCCACCCATACAACATTATGTGTAGACCAGCATGTGTACCTGCAGCAAGAAAGAAAACATAGATATAAAAAAACAAACTGTATTTCTAAATTGTTCTTGAACTTCCATTGTATTTCAGTTTTTAAAAACAGACCTCAGGGGGTTTGGGGGCCAGAAGCAGACGGAGCTTCCTGTAGTTCCGTCGGTTCAGGCGGTGCAGAGTTAGGACACAAGGCGTTCTCCTCCCTCCTGTCCCCTGACAAGAAATCATGGATGGCAGTTTCTATGTGCGGCCGGAAAGTGTGGTTCATCTTGGGGTCCACAACCTGAGTGATGATCCTGTCCACACCGGACTCCAGCATACCTGATCTGAAGAAAAAAAAAGAAAAATCACAAAAATAGGAGTTACAGAAGTACTGTTTTTTTTTTTTAAACAATTACTAAAGTAACATTATTATTATTTTTAAATTGCTCATGAAAAAAAATTTAATGAAGCTCTCTTCAAGTCTAATTAACAGTTAGTTAGGTATGGCCACCATTAAAGAGCAAAGATCAGTTTAATCCTTATGCAATGTACTACATATCCTGTGAAAACAGTTAAACCTATACAATGACTTCTGTGGTTCTGAAGAAGCTTTCTGAAGTCTGATAAAATAACCCTGACGATGTCATCAGATTTATCTTGGCTAAAGATGGAACAATTTCCTATACATACACGACATGTGATCTTTCATGTCATCAGACAACTCATGATGGTTGTATGGTAGGTAAGGTTGGTTGGTTGTCCGAAGATTAAAAGTACCATAAATTGTTGTTTGAGGTAATTAAACCCAAATTGATACAGTGCTATATTTTCAGACAAACCAGGGGCATCCAAATTAGTTTGCGTTTTCAGCAAATCAGATATGGGTTTTCAGAACAATACAAGTTTCCCAGCCATAGTTACGACTTGGATGATGACATGAACACCATTTACAAGTCAGAAACTGTTCAACTACAGTATGGCACGTACATGGCATTGTGAAAGACACTGTTGAGTGGCATAATGGCAAGAATAGGATCCAGTATTTTTAGGGCCTGAGAAATTAAAGACAAAGAGTTGGAATATCTCGGATTGTGTTACTTGGATTTTGACTAGACCTGCAGCGATAAGTCAATATCTTGAAAATCAATTGTTTAGGTAAATTTTTCGAGCAAAACACTATCCATTTCCAAATGTAATGATTTCCTGCTTTACTCTGTTTTATATCATTTTAAATTGAATATTTTTGGGTTTTAAAGACTATTTTGGGGCATTTTTAGGCCTTTATTGACAAGACAGCTGAAGAAATGAAAGGGGAGGGGGAGAGAAGTGGAGTGACATGCAGCAAGGTCGGAGTCGAACCCGGGCTTGCTGCGTCGAGGAGTAAACCTCTATATATGGGCGCCCGCTCTACCAACTGAGCTATCTGGTTTGGGTTTGGGGCTGTTAGTTGACGAAACAAGACATTGGAAGAGGTCAGCTCTAGGAAATTGTTTTTATTTTATGTTTTATAGACCAAATTATTTATCCATTAATAGTGAAAATAATAGACTGATTAACTAATAATGAAAATATTAAATTAGTTTCAGCCAGGTTGCAGCCCTAATTTTGAGGCTGGTTCCTGGTTTCCCATTTAATGGAAGTGCAACCCTAAACATCTGGAGAACCCCTTTGATGGAACAATGTGGCGGCCTGACTGAATTTCAGTTTCATATGTCATAACAAATGTCTGCTACAAAATCATTACTGTAGACTACCGCAAAAAAAGTTGCCCATCTAGAGGCAAGTAAATACAATTCATCAAAAATATTCTTAATTCATAAAGTAGCTGTACATTTTACAGGCATTGGTTACTCCTTTTGTACATGACGGGTATAAGGTACCACTCACTGAACAACACTTTGTCTCAGTCCGTTCCTCATCTGGTTCTTGTTGATAGACGGGTTCCAATCCTGTGTGCTCAGGTGCGACGTGACATAGTTGTCAACTTTCTGTCGCAGGTTCTGATAGGCGGGCTGGCAGCAATGACAGTGACAGCGATGTAAACTCGGTCATCATACAGCAAGCATTATACTGAAAGTATATTGTAGCAACAAGGGAAGGAACACACTGCTAGATGTATTCCAATTAAACCAGCAACGAGTTAATAACTAACGTTAGCTACATACCAATTCTAAGTAATGATATGCTAAAGTTAACGTAAACCACAAAAGAAGAAGCAAAGTAGCATTAGCTGACGTTACCTTCGTATCAACGTCGGCGAGACAGTCCCGACGGAACTCATCAAAAAGCCCCCGGTTCTTCAGATGCTCCACAATCATACCGATCAGCTGTGGGTCTCCCGGAGGAAGGTTGGCCGCACCGACGTTAACGTTACCGCTACCCTCCGCCATGCCAAACCGAAGTAAAAGATTTGCTTGTTAGTTACGTACCTGCTGGCTAGCTACATGGAATGCTAGCTGAGCCGTCGGAGCTTGTAGTTTTGGGCAGTTTTCCAACAAGATAATATGCTTCTCTTCTTCTTTGGGGTTTTACGGCAGTTGGCATCCTATGCGTTGCACTACTGCCTCCTACTGGTAATTACTCGTTATCTATTGTTTCATTTCATTATAATTTTCTAAGCAGTCCGGTGCTTTTAAAAAAAATGTAAATATATGTTTCCTTCCATTTACGGAAACCCCACTTTCAAAGACATATTTTAACCTGATTGAACCTGATGAAATCAGGACCGTTTCCTTTTCCTCACACAGACTTTAGTGCCCAGTTGGGTGTTTTCCTATTATAAAAAGTGTACTATTCTAATCTCTGTGACCAATTCTCAATTTACTGATAATGACTTGCTCTTTTCGGTTAGCCCCACTGTTTCTCACTCCTACTTTATTTTGTATTGCATGTGTCTCCCTTTTTTCACTATACCAATTGCCACTGTTTGGAAATTTCCCCTAATAATAATACAATTCAATTTTCAAAGATGCTTTGATAGCATGACCATATTGAGATCGATTGAGACATAGCAAAGATCCTCTATACTTTTCTAAACCGTCTCTAGACATAGTATTGCTAAAGCACATAGTGCATAGATTAAAAAACAGTAAACGTTCCAGGTCTTTAAAGATGCAAAAGCAACAACCATGTTACCAATAGGAAAGACAACAGCAAGAACATGAAAATAATAATAATACAGTAATTATAAATAGAGTGTGTGTTTTTTGTGTCAGTGTGTGGAAATATGATGCGCTTAAATACACTGTATAACGTTATGTATACACTCTCGGACAGTGGCAGTTGCTACGGTAAAAAAAGGCAGAAGCTGCTGTAGCACAAATCGAGGGCTTCGCTTCATTCCCAGTTGTCACGCATGCGCATTCGAAACCTGACATCGGAAGTACTTCGTTGCTTCATTCAAGTGCCGAGTGCCTGCCTTGGGGTAAAGGTTACCGCGCAGCGATTAACGTTGTCTATAATTTAAATAAAACATCTCTAAAAAAAGAAATCTGAAAACACGGAAACCAAGTGTGTTTTGTGATTTGGTCTTTTAGACGGAGGGACTCGGCTTCGTTAACCTTCGCACTTACCAGAATTAAGATCGTCTGGACTAACGTTATTGTTGTAAAAGGTAACGATAGCTATTTAAGCTATGTTAGCTAACATCAACTAACTAGCTACTTAAGTTACCTGCTATACTATCTTAATACTCACAAGCACAGACCTTCAATTTTATCATTTAGTAAATTACCATTATGTATACTGAACCACAACAGCCTGCAAACACGGGCGGCAGATTTTAACATATCCAAACTAGTGTTGTGGCAAAAATATGATAAATCTGGTTTTTAATTTACTTCTTCACTAGCTTGCTGACACTGATGAAGCTGTAAGGGTTCTCAATAATCATAGGGCGATGAATAAAAGCAACTGGCTGACACCATTTTCATGATTCGACAGTGCCAGTAGCAACACGGCTTGTTTTCAAAACGGCTTTGTTGTGGGCAGTCATGTGCAGGCTGTTGAAATATTTTACAGGCTAAGCAGAGTCGTTTTTTGTTTGCGACTAGGACAGTGACTTTGGCCACAAGCAACCGTTATTGTTTAACCATATATTTTGGCAGATGTTTACTAAATCTATGAGCACAGAGGAAAGACCCCTGTTGGGCTTATTTGCTTTCTTTTCAGATTTTTGATGGATAGTAACCAATTTATACTAAATCTTGCAACTACTTTTAAAATTATAATTAGGAAATGGAAAAGCAGGATATTAAATAATTACTCAGTGTTACTACTACATTGGAGCATAAAACCACTGCTTTGTACATCCTGAAATGTAATGGCTTGTTGACCTGAATAATTTCATATTATTGTTGCAGATGAGTGGTCAATCAAATGCCAACAAAGACTTTTTGGATCAGCTGCGGATGCAGGAGCTCTATGACCGGAGAAATGAGGACGGCTCCTCTGACCCCAACACCTACATTGACCCAGAGGATGGGACTGTGTATGACTGGGACCATGAAAAGAAGGCCTTTTTCCCTCAAGTATGAACTTTTCTTTGCCTGTCAGCTTTTGTTTTCCTACTACATATTTGTTCTTCGAAGGCTCTGAGTCCCTGAGCTTCAGATCTTTCTTCCTACTAGTTCGGTTGCTGTATGTGCAGCAGTCTTTCACATGTATGATGCTGTGTTTAAATGTATGTGGCCTTATTTTGTCAACACTGAATATGGGCTGAGCCTGTTGTGTTTTGCCCTACTGATTGCAAGTTTGGTTGACTTTACGATGCAGAGTATACTATGCCACTCTTAACAAGGGAGCTGGAGCTGTGGCAACAATAATGTTAACTTTAAGATTCAAGGTCTCCATCATACCAGCTTGTACTTGCCAGTGACCACTCTTGGCAATAAAATGCATCATTGGTGACCTAAACTGGACCCCATGCAAATGTCACTGCACCCCAAACTTAATTGCAGACCTCTTTTTTTGTATGTAGTAGTATTACTTTTTTATGTTAATGTGCTTAATTTCTCTAGATAACAGAGGACTTCATTGCAGCCTACCAGGCCAACTATGGCTTCACTCAGGATGGCCATCCAGATGCCAACAACGCTGCAGTGAGCAGCTCCAACCCAGCAGCCTCAGAACCAGACAGCAAGCCCTTAGAAAAGGAGAAACCAGAAAATGCTACCCAAAACCCGGACCCAGACCAGGATGAAACTGCAGCTAAAGAAGCCAAACATAAAGGGGAGAAGAGGAAAGCAGATCCAGGTAAAGCGACATCCACAATCAGAGAGGAGAGAGAAAACCAGTGCAGTAACTAAAACAAATGGGAATCAACAAATAATGGTTGAACAAATGTTTTTTTTTCTTAAAGAGATACAATCATTGGTGTATGTTTCCACCTTGCTCCCTGTCTATAATAGTGATTATTACTGGTATAGATTTACAGTATATGTGAAATTTCTAAGTTTAAGTTTGTACAAACGCATCTTTTGATAAATGCTTTTTTCCTTTTTTATGCTTGTAGGATGGTTTGATATCGATGACAATAAAAACACAAACGTCTATGTATCAGGTTGGTATCGCTAAAAGTTTCTTTCTCATTGTCAAGGAGTAAAGCTGTTCAATGAGTAGCTGACTGTTCATCCTATCTCTCTCTCTCTCTTTTCTTTCTTTCTTTCTTTCTTTCTTTCTTTCTCTCTCTCTCTCTCTCTCTCTCTCTCTCTCTCTCTCATTTTTCTCTCTTTGTCTTCTTCCTTCTCAGGCCTGCCTCCTGACATCAGCAGTGAGGAGTTTGCTGAGTTGATGTCCAAGTGCGGCATTGTTATGCGGGACCCCATTACAGAAGAGTACAAGGTCAAACTCTACAAGGACAAAGAGGGAAATCTGAAGGGAGATGGCCTCTGCTGCTATCTCAAGGTTTGTCTGTCCTTCTGCTTGCCTAAAGCTCAATTTATAGTTTCCAAGGCCGTGTGTCCACGAGGGTCTGCATGGGTTTTGGGACACAGTACATAGTAGAAGTATTAGTTAGTATTGCATTACACTCTAGTAAAGTGACAGTGTTTGTGATTCTCTGCAGAAGGAGTCAGTGGCATTGGCTCTGCGTCTTATTGACGAGTCAGAGGTCCGAGGTTACAGACTCCACGTGGAAGCAGCACGGTTTGAGCTAAAGGGCCAGTATGATGCCAGCAAAAAGAAGAAGAAGAACAAAGATTATAAGAAGAAGATGCAGCAGCAACAGAAGTAAACTCTACTTCCTTGTTCTTTTTTATTTAACCTCCCACACATTCGCATGTAGGGATAAGCACTCCCCAGTATGCTGATGTGGACCAAGCGAAGACAAATAATTGAGTGTCTTTGTCTGTGTAGACAGTTGGACTGGAGGCCAGAGAAGCAAGGAGAAGTGAGGAAGAGACATGAAAAAGTTGTCATCATTAGGAACATGTTCCACCCCAGTGACTTTGAGGTGCGGAGACACACACACACACACACACACACACACACACACACACACACACACACACACACACACACACACACACACACACACACACACACACACACACACACACACACAGACAGGTTTGTGGCACTATCTTTGTGGGGACCCATCATTGACATAATGCATTCCCTAGCCCCTTATCCTAACCTTAACCATCACAACTAAATGCCTAACCTTAACCATAACCTAATTATAGCCCTAATCCTACAACCAAGTCTTAACCCTCAAACAGCCCTTTAATCTTGTGGGGTACAGCATTTTGGCCCCACAAAGCTGTCGGGACCCCACAAGTAAACTCCCTGTTTTTGGACCCCACGAATATAATTAAACAAACACACACACACACACACACACACACACACACACACACACTCTCTGAGGGTATTAATCTCTGTGTGACGTTCGTAGGAAGACCCACTGGAGCTGAATGAGTATCGCGAGGATCTGCGGTCAGAGTGTGAGAAGTTTGGGGGGGTCAAGAAGGTCATCCTCTTCGATGTGAGTTTAATGTCATTGGTGCTGTTTCATAGTCATAGTAGAATGGTTTGTATTGTATGTTAGTGGCATCAATAAGGAGCTGGTATGTGTCTGTGCTGCAGAGACACCCAGACGGCGTGGCATCAGTCGCATTTAAGGAGCCTGAGCAAGCTGATGCATGCATTCAGTCGTTTAATGGTCGCTGGTTTGGAGGAAGGCAGCTGACTGCTGAGCTTTGGGATGGAACGACAGACTATCAGGTAAACCAAATGCAAAATACAACAAGGATGATGATGACAATATGCCATTGAGTTGCATTATGACAATTTTACGTATGCAGCATTTTTTTTAAGCTTCACCCACACTAGAGAATAAAAGTTGGGATAACGTAATAGGATACCGGAGCCTGTCAGTCATCACTCTCACAAATAAGTTGTGTGATATTTGAGTTATTGTGATATAAAATTAACTTGAACTCCACATCTGGTAAGAATTTGCATCGTTCATGCTAATTCTCTCTGTGCAGGTGGAAGAGACAACACGTGAGCGGGAGGAGCGACTGAAGGGTTGGTCTACTTTCCTGGATGGAGGCAATCAGGGCCAGCAGAACAACACCTCCAAGCCAGCAGAGGGCAGCACCACCACTACAGAACCCACAGAACCCTCCAGCACCACGGAGCCTGAACAGCATCCAAAAACAGAACCACAGAAACAGGAAGAGGAAAGGGAAGCAGACTCTACAGACAGCAGCCTGGCAGGAAGTGATGATGAGGAAGCCTAGATACTGCACATCTTTGGTCCCTATGGCAACCGATTAGGACATTCCTGCTTAATTGTGAACTGTGGCAAACCTCTATATTGAGCAGGCAAGGAGGAGGGAGAGGAGGTATTTTGACAGTTGGAGCCGTTTTGTAATGTAGAAAAATAAAATTATGGTTTTTGTCTACCCTATTTTCATCATTTAGGTTGACAGTGTAATTAGACCTGCACTTGTCTAGTATAGCCCACCTTTTGCTGAATTTCAGTGTGCCAGTTCGTTTAGTTTTGTGCTGATAACCCTAAAATATGAATGAATTACAAAAGACACCAGACTGAAACTGTGTGGGATTTGAGTTGTAGAAAATTGTTCAGCTTTAGTGATCATAACACTTTATTTTAAATGATAACAATTCACTCTGGTTTGTTCTTTACTTCTTGGAATATAGAGTTTCAAAAACAGCAGAATTGGAACCCAAACAAAAGCTAAATATATATTGTTTAATTAATGGCTTTGCAGTTCAGCATGTCATGACCGTACTGTTGCTGTTGCCTAAGATAGTGTCTCTTTTTGTAATCAGGGTTTTGAGGTTTTTAGATACTCCTCCAATATCTTTTAACACTACTTGTGAAATTAAAGTTGTCAAAAGACAATCAAGAAAAAAATGAACGTACAGAAGATAAATAGTACACCCACTTATATATGAATGCAAACAAAAGTAGATAGATAATGGACCTGTTTCCAGTATCTGGATCTCTGAGGTGGTAACTATGGTAATGTGCTAAGACAGACCTAATATTTCATATACCATTTTATTTCTATGACAAATATACACCCTTTGGATGCTCTCTTGTAAATAAAAGCATTGATGCGTTTAATAAAGTTGTGTGGAATTGTCTCTTGACATCACATTCTGAACCCTGTTATGACACAAAACGCAGCTCGTTATGGCGACATACATGTTTTAAATGAAAACCTTGTGACAAACTCCAGTGAGTTAGCTACAACCTGACCTCAAATAGAGAAACATCTCAGTGGAAACGGAAATAACTATGGAAAGTACACCAGAACTACGAGCAAATACTACAACTCCAATACCGCTTCAGCATCTGTGTTCAGTAGACCTGGAGAAAAGCGTTGAGGTAAGATTTTCTAAACAGGAGACAATCAGCCTAGTTTTTCTTTTGTTTTAAGATTCCACAAATACAATTATTGTGAATAATTTTCAGTGATGTATATGTAGATGTGTACATTCACTCAATAGTTTGGGCCAAAGCAACGAATGAAGGAGACATTTTCCTGATGGTGATGCAGGGCTCTTTTACAACAGATACAAATGGCTACACTTCTTTCACTTGTCTATTGCATGTATATTTGTGTCTTTCAGGACTCCCAGCATGCTCTTAGCATATTCGTGCAAGCCGTGCAACGGGTCCTTCTGGGCTCCAAAGCAGAAAACAAGAAGCTGGCTACAGAAAATGCTGCTCTGAGGAAATGGACAGCCATCAAGCAGCTCCACTGGGAGAAAGAAAAAAAGAAGCTGCTGTATGAAAAGGACTTTTTAGTGTCAACTCTGTATATGGCCAAATGTGACATGGTTAAGGCTTTAGTGTTCGCAAGAGCTAGTCAAAAAAAGCTTGACACTCAAGAAGAGGGCAAGAAGGATAAAGTATGCTGCTTGACAGAAAGTCTGTACTTCCACATGATGGAGACCGAGAAGGTAAAAAAATCCTCGAAGGCAGAGCGGGACCAGCTCAGTGCAATGAAACTTTCCTTTGATAAAATGTTGATACAGTTAAATAAAGAGTGGTAAAGCCGGGCGATTGCTAGACAGAAGGAGGTAGCTGCCGAGCTGGAAACTCTGCAGCAGGACTGCGAGAAGAAGGTGAGCCAGGTCATCCAGGAAAAGGATGATGTGATCGCCAGTGTCAGAAAGGAAATGATGGCACTGATAGAGGGAAATCTGGAGAGCTTGGCCAAGGTGAGAGCATTGGAGACACAGATCTGCCAGAGACAGACAGAGGAGAAGGAAGAGAGCTTTAAGAAAATACAGGAGCTGCAGAAACAGAGCAGAGAGGTGGAAGAGAAGTGGCTCATCAAAGAACAGGAGTGGCTCAACAAGGTGAGCAAGATGGAGGAGGAGATGTATGTAATATGTTGAGCTTCAGGTACACCACGTCAGCTAATCATTTTTGATCAACAGATTTACCCTTTCAAATAGTGCCTGAATTGGATCAAAAAAGGTGCCAGTACCCTAATTCAGCAGTTGCATGACATGATCATCTCATGTGTCATGGATATATTTATACGTATATTTTGTAAAGGTGACCCTGAATAGTCAACTATTCGATCTAAGGAGCATGATTCGACTGCCAATCTCACAGTTGAATTGTCTGAAAATGTGAAACAAAGGTACTGAATGTCTGATTTTAAATCATGATATATAACTTATTGTGGTATAAACTTCAAGTCAATGATATAAGCCTATTAATAATACTGTTAATAACAATTAGAAGTAAGGGTACTTATGTGGATGAATATCAGAAGTGCCGGTACTCAGCACTGGTGAATACTGTCCCATTTCAGGCTGTTTTTAAAGAGGAAATACTGAATCATTATTCTGTCTTTTCAGGAGTACGCCTTAAAAACGACCAAAGAGAAGGCCAAGATGGCAAAGGATGAAAAGAAGGCAAAGAAGGAGACAGAAAAGAGGCTGAAGAAGGAGAAAAAAGAGGCGGAGGAGAGAGAGAAGAAGGAGAGAGAGGAAAATGCGAGGAAGGATAAGAAAAGATTGAAGACAGAGAAGAAAGAAAACAAGGAAAGGGAGAAAAAAAGAGAAGTAGAAGGAGAGTGAGGAGACAGCAGTCCCCTCTGAACAAACCTCCACCAGCAAGCCTTTACCAGCAAAAGAGGTGTCATAATTGGTATATAATTAAATGTGGTTTTTAGCCTATAAAAAGTTCTTGCTTTGATTTCTTTATTATTATTATTTTTTTTTTATCATTCTACAATATTGAGTCACTGTGGACGTTTTACACTAAACAACGGGACATATCTGAGTACTTCTCCCGCCAATGTGTCATCCCTATCTCTGAAAGAGAGTACAAACATTAACCTCACAGTAGAAGTATACATGGCAGTAAAACTGACAGAAGTAACCTTATTATTGTTTAAGAAAACATTTTTGTCCGTCACATTAGAAACCACTGCTAATGTCAAAATCATAAAACTCTGGAACATCTGCACCCTGCCTCACCACTAGAGGGCACTGTAATCCTGCTGTTGGTTGGTGAACTTTGTTCTCATATACAGTCAATATCAGAGTTATGTCACATTAGCACCATAACAGGACTGTCTGTTTCAAGTTAAAGTTTTGAAACCTTGAAAATATTTTCAGTTTCAAACTAAATATTACTTGCTGAAAGTGGTGGAAATTACAGAATTCACTGTACTTAGGTACAATTTTGATGTAGTTGTACTTTACTTGAGTGTATTTCTACACTGTGGTATGGCTACTTTTACTTACAAATTTAAACTTAAGAAAATACTTAACTACAAGATCTAAGTTCATTCATTTGATGTACAGTACCGGTTTATATCTCTCAATCACTCAACCAACCAGAATTACAACCAATAGTGCTACACTAATTGATAATATATTTACCAACGTTATTGACTATGAAGTTGAAAGTGGACTAATAATAAATGACGTCAGTGATCATCTGCCAGTTTTTGCAAACATACATAGCTACACTAAGACCAGGAAAGACAACAAAATATACACAATGACCAGACACAGAACCCAAGAAAACATCAATACATTCAAAGAGGATTTAATGAAACAGGGGCAAAGTGTACGTAGAAAACGTGAATGAAGCCTATGATTAATTTTTGACTGTTGTAACATCAATTTATGAAAACAAAAACTGTCCTCTGGTAAAGAAAGACGTAAAACAGAAATCTGATGAAAAACCGTGGATAACTAACGGTATATTAAATGCATGTAAGAAGAAAAAATTATTATATAAAGAGTTCTTAAAGAAGCAGAAAACAAATACAAGATATACAAAAACAAACTGACCAGAATCATGAGAAGCAATAAAAAGAATTATTACAGTATACTACTATAGGACAACAGAAGCAATATAAGAAACACCTGGAAGGTGTTGAATGAAATTATCAAGAATAAAAAGGCAAAACAGGAGACTCTAACTATTTTCTGACTAAAAACAATACAGCGGTTAAGGATATGACCTTAGCTGGAAATGGATTTAATGATTTTTTTGTCGTAGTTGGTCCATGTTTAGCTGAGGAGCTTACAAAGGCTGGCAGTATAAATGATGTGCTAAGCAAGAATGTCAATATTAATCAATCTATGTTTGTTAAGGAAACTGATGAAAAAGAAATTATTGAGATTGTTAAAACATTTAAGTATAAAAAGTCCACAGACTGGAATGGTATTAACATGGTTATGGTTAAAAGTATTATTGGTTGTGTTGTTAAACCTCTAACATGTATGTATTCAATCTCTGAAAACTGGGTTTTTTTTCAGATAAAATGAAAATGGCAAAGGTGATATATATATATATATATATATATATATATATATATATATATATATATATATATATATATACAAGGCTGGTGAAAAACATACACTTTCAAACTACAGACCTGTTTCACTGCTCTCCCAGTTCTCAAAAATACTAGAAAAAATATTCTGCACAAGGCTCGACCACTTCATTACTAAACACAACATACTGTGTGAGCAGCAATATGGTTTCAGGGCCAATAGAACAACTTCACATGCACTGATTCAATTTGTAGAAGAAATAACAACAGCAATAGAACAACAAAAAAATGCAGTGGTGATATTCTTGGAGCATTTGACTCAATAATAATCAATGAAAAATTATTTTGGAAGCCACATATACTGTACATTATATTAAGGCTAAAATATCCAAATCAATTGCAATACTGTATTGTTTTGTATTTAACTAAAGGATAAAAATAGAAAAAGGGGGTAGGACCAGAAAAAGTTTTTTTTTGGAACTGCTTCCTACTCCTTTTTGAACATGGGAATTTCTTATTTGAATCACTTACAATAATTTTGGAAGATTGTGCTGAGATGTACATGTTCCTATTTATCTGTTATTTTAATATTATATTAATATTATATTACATTTATTTAATATTATATATATATATATTTTTTACATGTTCAAAATAAACTACAAACTAACTCTAAACTATACTTCTTCACCCACTGCTTACAGAGTATTGCCATTTCAAATGAATTTGAACACATTTTAATGCAAAGATTTTATAACTCATATAGTTTCTTTGAAAATACTTTTTTTGCAGGGGGGAGTAAAGGACACAGCACACATCTTGTTATTAATCCATTATATCCTTCAGTTTTATTCAATCACATTACATTATAGCACTTGATCAAACTTGTGGGTTCATTTGAATTTGCAGTTTTTCTGTCTAAAACTTAATGTGCTGCTGCAGTCTCGACCGGGTCTCCCTAACCTGGATAAATAAAGCCTTAAAACACCCACAAAGCATGTACAATGTACGTATACAAATGGGTGTACGTGGTGCAGAAAGTTCAGCTGGGCCAAGAACACATTTTGAACACTATGTTCTCTGTTTTCCAATAAACTATGACTGCAACACAGCTTAACAGTAATGCAACAATATTGTATGAGTCAACAAGGAGGGGCAGACAGAGAAAGATATGGGATAGGAGCAGAGTCGGAGGAGGAAATGGACAGAGCATGTGAAAACAGGGTCTGTGTGCGTGTGCATGTGTGTGCGTTCTGTTCCCTGGAGATCGCTTGGGAAAAAGACCTCTAGGTCTGCCTGAGGTCTGACTTGCAGCCAAGAAAAGCAAGACTAAAATAGTGAGTGAGAGAAAGAGAGAGAGAGAGAGAGAGAGAGAGAGAGAGAGAGAGAAAGAAATGGAAGAAGATGGAGAGGGCATGAGAGGAAGGAGGAGCCAAAGAGATGGAGAAAGAGTGTGGACAAAGAGCTTTGTATCTGAGAAGAAAATGTATGGAAAATAAAAACATTCACATGGTGTGTCTCATATACGCACACGCACACGCACACGCACACACACGCACACGCACACGCACACACACACACACACACACACACACACACACACACACACACACACACACACACACACTGCTGATTGGAACCATATGCTGACAGACAGAGAGAATAATGGGAAACTGTGAATTGTTTGATTTGTTTTCCCACTTTTTTGCATTGGGATGGAGAGTGGGCGAGATGGCTGAAGTGGAAGGCGTCCGTGACCACAGATGATGATCAGCCATGGGAAATTCCAGCGAGTAGATGTGTCCATTGCGCTGCGTAGACAGGTCCTGCTCCATTAACAGCGTGCACAAGGGGGTGGGAGTGGGAGTGTGGGGGTCTTCCAGTGTGTGAACTAGGAACTTAGCAGTGGAGTGCCCAAAACGTCATGCCTACTGAGTAACAGTGGTGGTTCGGATGCTAACTGATCACAAGCCAATACTACTGGTGACCAATGAAGTTATGTTTGCATATAACGCTCTCTTTCCCACAACATTGTGACTTCTGAGACAGAAGACAAGCATCTGTGCATTACAGCAAATAATTCATTTGAGCCAATGGATGCTTGTTTGTTTCAGAGATAGAGGAAGGAAGTGTTTGGCCCGTTACACTTGTTCCTAATAACTTAAAAATGCAACAACAACAAAATAGAGGAAGCAAGTGAGTGGGAGCCAGAGAGAGAAAAGAGGGAGGTGAAGGAAAAGCAAGGTTGATTTGCTGCAGATGCTCCAGTCTCCTGGGAAAATGACATAAGGTTGATTCTTTATGGAAATGGGTGTGTTTGTGTGGGTTAGTGAAACGGTCTCCCACACAAACACACGATGTGTCCCATATTTCTAACAAAGTTTGACCAGCTGAAGGGGCAGTAGCTTGAAGATTACAGAAGGGAGTCTGCAATCATGATGTTTGAATTGTATATGGGGCAAAGAAGATACAGGGATGGGAGAACAGATGAAGGTACACTTTACCGTCAGTAACTGTGACTGAGAAGTCCTTGAGCAAGGCAGTCTAGTCTCTTCATCCTCATTCTTGTTTTGTTCTTGTAATCCTGAAAGGGAAGATGACACCAATTTGAATTAATTTATGTAAAATCAACTTTTATTTTCTGTTAAAGGGGTGATAGAATGCAAAACCGATTTTACCTTGTCATAGTTGAATAATGACAGTTTAGTGGGTAACTAGGACATACATAGAACCTCAAAATCCCATTGACACCTCTTTCCTCTGCAAATCTCACAATTTGAAACGGCCTCTGAAAACGGGCAAATCTCAACGAGCCGCCTAGTTGACGTCAACTCGGCGGCTCCTCCTCATTTGGCTCTAGTCTCTCTCTTTGTCACGCCCCAACATTTACATAGGCTACACAACTGACCTGAGATCAGTTAGTCTTCTGAATCTAGGTCGTGCAGATCTCAGAAATTGTTTACATTGTTCATCTGCTTTGAGTTAATGGACTACCAAACGCCGCAGCCCTGACAGAGCTCCAGGGCCTGCAGCTCCCCTCTTCCTGCTAAATGGCCGGTGTGTGTGAGTGAGAGCGCGGTCAGCGAGCTTGATACGCCAGCAATCTCTTACCACAGGTTCCAGTTAATCTTATAATGTGTGTAATTATAATGTGTTGAGTTATTTAAACAAGCTGGATGTAGCTCTATCAATGAGAGCTAGCTAGCCTCCTCTTAGAATTCCTCTTAAATTCACAAAAATTCATAAAATTGAAATCAGACACCATTTTTTAGATAACTAGCCGCAATCTGTACACATAGTATTGAAGGGACAGTCGCAGCTAACAAAACCCCTAATGTTCACAAAAATTCATTAAATTGAAATCTGACACCATTTTTAGCTTCATAAGACCTTGGGGTAGATGTTATATAAGTGGTGTGATGAAATTCAAACTGGAAATATAGCTATTCTAGTTATGCCGGCAGCTGGCAGCCAGCCAGCTCCGCGGAGCTCCACGGAGCCTCGAGTATTCCAGTAGTCCAGTACCCAGGGAAACTTTCACTGGGTATGGAGGTTGCCGCTTTCTCGTCAGACTGTGTGGAGCTCCTAGCTAAAGTCCAACACGTCTTACCAAATTTGTAATTAGCCATCAATTTTCGTAAAACGGCCCATATTTGAACTTTACATAGTTGATTTCTCGCTTAAAAAAGTCTCAGAAGTGAATTTAATAAGGAAATAGCTCGACAAACAATGTACAACTTTGCAGTGTCTGAAATATGAGACCTGCTGTCGAGTCTCCAATGTGTTTCTATGTGGTTCGCTCAAACCAATCAGCGCGCAGCTCATCTAAAAAATTCATGAGCATACCATATTTGGAATGGGTAGTTAAGGGCCCAATAAAATAGCATTCGGGCAAGTTTCAGCCCAACCAATGTTACATACCCCATTAGGAGAACTTAAGGAACAGTGTAAAATACCCTATATAATCGTTTTATAACCCCTTTAAAAATCTTTTGTACATAATACATGTAATATATTATGTTTTGGCCAGTTGGGGGCAGCAGAAGCAAGCTGTAAACACAAAACTTGACAAGTTGATATGTGAATTTACCGTTAGCGTGTTATGAACGAACTTGTTAGCCAAGCGTACAAACGTTTTTTTTTGCGATACTTCATATTAGAACTACGCAAACTATCTCAATTAATTAATAAGGCAGAAAAGGTAAAAAAGAGCAAAACCGCTTGGCTAGAAGTGTCAACCATTTATTTCAGCAAGACAACAGCCGTGTGAATGTTCAGATTCATGACCACATCTTTCTCTCTCTGTTGCTACTCTCCCGTGGGAAGTGTGGTGCTGTATCCTGTGTGTCTGATGATGTGTCCTCTTTTCACACAAAAACACACAGTCTACTGCAACACACACACACACACACACACACACACACACACACACACACACACAAACCTTCGTCCCCAAAATACAAAAATACAAGTCCGATAGTGCATATAATATCCACACATACGCATTTTCATTTGGAAAAGACTGTTCTGCAAAGCAAAAATAGGCTAGTAATAGTTGATGGTTTTCATCCATCCATCTCTCTTGCCACTGGTCTTTAAACATAGCCAACAGCATTCATTTAGAAATGCCTGTTCCACAACTTTTATGTGACGTATTTTAATCAATATTTTCCTCATCAAGTCAGTATTAAAACAACCAGAGAGCTTATCCAAGAACTGTAACAACTTGGCATTGGATATGCGAACACTACAACAGTGTCTCTGTTTCTCCCGTGAGTTGGAATCATAACTCTGACTCTCATTATGTCTCCTCTGCTTTAACACTAACCCTTAGGCCCTCAGTTGTTATTTTAAATCTTTGCTAATTGTCAGGCTCTGACTTGGTTCCTTTCCGTCACCTTATGAAAT